>NW_026652277.1:106549506-106599683 GCF_009828535.3 Hylobates moloch | reverse complement strand
AAAAAAAAAAAAAAATTCAGGGTGCTTGACAGTTATTTTTTTTCTAGCACTTTTCATTCCAGAATTTATTTCTGTTGAGAAGTTAGCTACCTTGTTGCTTCTTTGAAGGTAATTTCTTATTGTTTTTGATTTTCAGCAGTTTTACCATGATATTTCTACTTGTGGTTTTCTTTGTATTTATCCTGCATGGTGTATGTAGGGTTTCTTAAATATATGGTTGGAGTTGTTTTCCTAATTTGTTTTAGACAATTTTTGGCTGTTATCTTTTTAAGTATTGTTTCAGATCCATTCGTTCTTTCTTCTGGAGCTCAACCTAATACCAGTAGGCCTTTAAAATTTTTTTTTTCTTTTTTCTTTTCTGGAGACAGAGTCTAGCTCTGTCACCCAGGCTGGAGTGCAGTGTTGCGATCTTGGCTCACTGCAAACTCTGCCTCCTGGGTTCAAGCGATTCTCCTGCCTCAGCCTCCCAAGTAGCTAGGATTACAGGTGTGTACCACCACACCCAGCTAATTTTTGTATTTTTAGTAGAGACAGGGTTTCACCATGTTGGCCAAGCTGGTCTCAAACTCCTGACCTCAGGTGATCTACCCGCCTCTGCCTCCCAGAGAGCTAGGATTATAGGCGTGAGCCATCGTGCCCGGCCTAAAAAAAATTAAAAACAAAAAACAACAAAAAAACTATCTCCTGTGTTCTTTTTTATATTCTTTATCTTTTTGTTTATTTTTTTGTTTGGATATTTTCTTGTTTTTTTTTTCTTTTTATTTATTTTTTTTGAGACAGTCTCTCTCTGTGGCCCAAGCTGGAGTGCAGTGGTGCAATCTCAGCTCATTGCAACCTCTGCCTCCTAGGTTCAGGCGATTCTCCTGCCTCAGCCTCCTGAGTAGCTGGGACTACTGGCACATGCCACTACACCTGGCCAAATTTTGTATTTTTAGTAGAGATGGGGTTTCACCATGTTGGCCAGGCTTGTGTGGATCTCCTGACCTCAGGTGACCCACCCGCCTCAACCTCCCAAAGTGCTGGGATTACAGGCGTCAGCCTACTTTGGATATTTTCTTTTCTTTTCTTTTTTTTTTTTTTTTGAGACGGAGTCTTGCCCTGTCGCCCGGGCTGGAGTGCAGTGGCGCAATCTCGGCTCACTGCAAGCTCCGCCTCCCGGGTTCACGCCATTCTCCTGCCTCAGCCTCTCCGAGTAGCTGGGACTACAGGCGCCCGCCACCATGCCCGGTTAATTTTTTTTGTATTTTTAGTAGAGACGGGGTTTCACCGTGGTCTCGATCTCCTGACCTCGTGGTCCGCCCTCCTCGGCCTCCCAAAGTGCTGGGATTACAAGCATGAGCTACCGCGCCTGGCCATTTTCTTCTGACCTATCTTGGCATTTACTAATGTCATCATTAAGCTTTGTCTAAGCTGTGTTAAACTCATCCATTGACTACTTAATTTTAGTTATTTTACTTTCACTCCTAGAATTTCCATTTGATTTTTTAAAAAATGATTTTCAGTTCTCTGCTGGAATTCTTCATCTTGTCATTTCAGTTTTTGAAAATATTAAAGCCAGTTTTTAAAAAGTCAAATTAAAAAACTAATATGTGGGTCTCCTGTGGATCTCTTTTTAAGTTTTTCTTCTCGTGTCCTTTTGATATCTAGTCAATTATAGTTTTTTTTTTGCATACTTGAGTATTTTTGATTGAATACTAGACATTGTTTATGAAAAATTATGGAAATAATTTGAGGCTCTGGTCATGTTATCTTTCTTTAGAGAGGATTTACTTTTGCTCCTACAGAGAATTAGGAGCAGAATATCTTAATTAAGGATTGAGCTGTTAGAAACTAGCTGTTTTGGGGCACTGGTCTATTTTTGCTCTGCCCTTATTCCTATAGCCTTTGAGGATCTTCACTGAAAGTGTGGGAATTGAATTGGACTCCTCTCACTTGAAGACCTGTAACTCCAGCTTTTATTTCCCATTCCTGTGATATTGCTGAAATTTCTGTTCAGCTTCTTAGTGTCTTAGCTACCATTTTTGAAACAGTGCCTCTAGAGGAGAGTACTAGAAAGGAAAAGCTGTAGAAGATGTCTAGCTCACCTCTCTGGGCTCCCTTCCCTCTTGAGTTTTTGGCCCTTCAAGTCCTTATTGCCTTTCTAATTCTCTGAGGTCTTCAAATGAATTCTTTAACATTGTCCAGCTTTTTTTTTTTGTGGCTACAAAATTAGTCTAATTAGGCCGGGTGCAGTTTCTCACACCTGTAATCTCAGCACTTTGGGAGGCCGAGGTGGAAGGATTGCTTGAGCTCAGGAGTTTGAGACTAGCCTGGGCAACGTAGTGAGACCTCGTATCTACAAAAAATTAAAAAATTAGCCAGGTGTGGTGGTGTGCGCTTGCAGTCTCAGCTACTTATGAGGCTGAGGTGGGCGGATTGCTTGAGTCTGGGAGGTTGAGGCTGCAGTCAATGAGCTGTGATCATGCCACTGCATTCACCTGCACTTCAACCTAGGTGACAGAGTGATAGGCTGTCTCCAAAAAAAAAAAAAAAAGCTGAAACCTTCTTTCTCTCTTTTTGGAGAAAGCAATTAGGCTTGATTTCTGTTATGAGATGGTGATTTTTGAGAATAGTTGTGCTTATACCTCCAAAGGCCAAATTAGGAAAAAAAAAAAAATTCTAAAACCTTATGCATTTTAGTAGTTTTTTCTTTTTTCAAACCATAATTAGTAAATCCTAAAATTATTAAATATTTTACTCATGTAAGTAATATATTAAAGATTAAAGAACATTAATCTTTAGTTATTAAAGAAAGAAACAGGCCGGGCGTGGTGGCTCACGCTTGTAATCCCAGCACTTTGGGAGGCCGAGGTGGGCGGATCACGAGGTCAGGAGATCGAGACCACGGTGAAACCCCGTCCCTACTAAAAATACAAAAAATTAGCCGGGTGTGGTGGCGGGCGCCTGTAGTCCCAGCTACTCGGAGAGGCTGAGGCAGGAGAATGGCGTGAACCCGGGAGGCAGAGCTTGCAGTGAGCCGAGATTGCGCCACTGCACTCCAGCCTGGGCGACAGAGCGAGACTCCGTCTCAAAAAAAAAAAAAAAAGAAAGAAAGAAACAACTTATAATCCTTCAACTTTCATACTACCACTGGTACTGTTGTCTTTTTAGAATAATTTTTCCTTATTTACTTATTTATTTAGCTTTAAAACATACACAGATGACTTAAAGGTTAGTTTTTTTTTTTGTAAAATATAAATGCAAACATCAAGGAGTATATAGAGTTAAAAGGCAAAATATTTCTGCATTCCCAAGCCAGTTGCTCTCTACTTTTTGATTATTTCTGTGCATATGCACAGAAAACTTAGTATGGAAGAATAACTTAGTGTAGAAGAATATATACTGGGGAGATATATATATATATTATATATAATATACATTATATATATACACACACTTAGTATATATACTAAAAATTATATATTATAAAAATTAAATCCTATATAAAAGTAATACTAGATATACTAAGAAAGGAAAAATTTAAAATTTTCCTATTTGAGAAAGCAAATAGAACCTTTCTTTAGAAGACAAGAGAGGCCATCAATCCATAAAATAATAGCAGGCTACTAAGAAGAGGAACAAGTTAGAGATCTTGGAAATGATAAAATTATAAAACCACTTAATATGTGGGATGAGTAGCAGAATGAAATTATCAAGCTAGAGGATCTAGCTAAGAAATCCTTGCAGCATGCAGCATGAAAAGACAAAAGAAATGTAAAATATGAGAAATAGTTTAGAATTAACATAAAGGGAGCAATTTAACAGTATGATTTCATGGAGAGGACAAAATTCAATAAGGACAGAAAGTATTTATCTGAGGATTATTTTCTGTGGTGCAGTAGGGCTGGGTCAGACTGGTAATTTTAAAAAGCTAATGGAAGGCGAGAAGGTGGAGACAGAGTTGTGTTAGGGGTTCCCTGTACCACCCTCACTTTTGGAGATTTACTAGAATAACTCAGGACTCAGCATATGGTTGTACTCATAACTCAGATTTATACAGCAATGTACTGAGGATATACAGCTCGATCATAAGAGACAAAGACAAGTAGAGTCTGTGGGGAGTTAATGTGCAGGTTTTCTTATGCTCTCTCTTTCTCATGAGGGGTCATCCTGAGCTCATTCTTCCTCCAGCAATGTATTTGTGATGTTTCTGTCCGTGGAAGCTCATTACACTCTCACTGCTCAAGATTTTTATTGATGGCTGGTCATGTAGGCACTCTCTGCTTAGCATGTACCAAAATTCCAGGATCCCAGGAGGAAAAAAATTTATTCAGCATAAACTGTATTTTTGGCACAAGTAATCTAGGTTTGGTGAGTCATCCTTATCGGTTGACTGAGAACACTCCAAAGTCAAGTTCTCAGGTGCCATTCAGGAGCCAACTTTGCAAGCACTAGTGTTAGGTTAACCCTTTTCTGCACACTACTATAAACTGTTCATTCAAGTGGCTTGGTTATGATTAAAAAAAAAAGAGAAGAAGGGTAATTAATGCAGACATAGTCAGAAAAGGCTTTTTAGTATGGCATAAATTCAAGCATATTTATTAGTGTGGATAAGGAGCTAGTGAAGTCAATGAAGTTGAAAGTAAAGATTTGGGGAATAATGACAGAGAAACCTCTGAGGAGGTGCAAGGGAATGGAGGTCAAATGCAGTTTTTGGAGTAATAGGTCTTCAGCAATAGGAGGGAAATATCTTATAGTACTGGAGATGTAATTGAGATTGTGATTTTTTCCTCAGTAAGTTTCAGCTGCCTATGTGTGGGAGTGGAAAAGACTAACAGTAGGTTGACTCAAGGTTGGAGATATTTAGTTTGGGTGTGATGAAGAACAAGAGGGTAAAGGCCACTGAGGCTATCAGAGGAAAAATAATTGAAGTAATCAGCCATAGGTTCTAGGCCGAAGAGGAAGTAAGGTCAGGATGAGGGTACCATTAGAATGTGTAAAGGAGAAATGAAGGGACTGTTAGTCTTGGTGAAATTGAAAAGTGAGCATAGTGACAGTAAAAGAGTTTATAAAAGTTAGAGTGACATGTTGGTTTTAGAATGCTGTCGGCACTCAATCAATGTGAGTTGAATTGAATTAAAAGGTAGCGTGGTTTGAAATGATTGTGGTATGGCCATGGAGCAGGATGTTCCAGTTGGACAAAGATGAGGGTCATTGAAAATGAGAGGACTGAACTGTAAAGGTTGTACAATAGGTCGAGTTATTTCCATGGATGTTGATGTTACCAATATAATGATAGAGGTTAGAATAGTCAGAAAGACCAACTTTTTTTTGATGAATGTAGGGCAATAGCTTTCAATACACAAAGGATAGAGGGTTTTACTAGTTTATACTCTCTGGCTGTAAATAGCAGAAAATAACTTAAACTGGCTTAAATATTAAGGGTACTTATTCATGAGTAAATTGGTGGAACTCAGGCACTGGAATGTGCCAGATTTTAGGGCAATATTGGAACCTGGACCTGGAAAGTTACCTAGAACCTAGTTTCTGCTCTTTGTTCTTAATATCGCATCTCTGCTTTTGTCCCTTTGTTTGTATCAGTCTTCTCGTTGTCTCTGTCTCTCAAGATTGGCTCTTCCTGATTCCTGATTTTCCTGGGAGATTATTAACTGTCTCAAAGCTTCTAAGGTAACCTGTTATAATTTTAGCCACATGCAGAGACTAACTGCTTGTCTCGGGATCCCAATTCCAAATTACCAGGAGAGAGAATCTGATGGCTTCAGATTGAGTTAGGGGTTATTTGTGCTCCCATCAACTTTGGCTGGAGTAGGATGTTGTCTTGTAATGTCATGTAAAATGGATATTAGGCCCCATCTTTGTGGGCTGGGAGGGCAGCCCTTAAAGAGAGTTGTTTTGCCAGTACCCACAGTGGATTTCTGCTTTACTACAGCTGAGTGGTATAGCTGAAAGGAGTTAGTGTAAACGCAAGAGGGGCTTTTGAAAGAGATTAGGAAAGCAGTGAGGAGGTATAGAATAGTAGTTTAAATTACTGCCATGGATCTTGGGCAGTGGGAGAATAAGTAGCTCTAAGATGACATGGTCTGTCTGGGGAGAGCTAGCTTTTAGTTGAGACACAGGGTATGGGGTGTTCAAGAAAATGGTTGAGGTGATAGGGGAAGGTTATTTATGAAAAAGGAATTCCAGGGTTTACATTGGAACTCTTTGGGAAGGTGATTATTGATAAGGTGAACCAAGGAAAAGGGGCTTTAAAGCAGTGAGTACAAAACCATCAGAGAAGAAAGGGGACTGGAGAGTTGAACTGTAGATGGTGTCAACAGTAGCTGACCTGTGGTTGACAGGGATGAGAAGCACAGATATAATTACTTATTACATTTATGGTTGGAAAAGCTTTCGTTTTTCTTTTATTTCCATCTGAGATTGAAGATAGTTAACAGAGGCAATCTAAGAGTGACTGATTGTTTTGTAGATCACATCTCTTGACATAATGAAGGTATTTTTGGCTTGAGACTTTATTTTTGTTAAGTACAGTCTTTTCTGATTCTTATATTGATGTAACTATGTATTCAAGTAATGGACTCCTTGTAGTTAATTCTGATAGTTCTCTTTGGGTTTATAACTGTGGCACATGTCCTATCCTGTGCTTGGCCCCTTACATTCCTAAGACACCTTCTTTATTCATCTTTTGAGTACCTGTGTTACTAAGTTGGAAGAGTATGACTTACATGTATGTTGCTTGCTCCTTGAACTGATGTCTGAGATCATTTCTTTGAATACAACGATGAATGTATTTTCCTGATTATGAAAATATGCTTGTTGTACATATATTCTTGTATACATTTTCTCTTTACACACACACACACACAACTCTGTCACATAATTGCCTCCATCTTCTGTAATATTTACTAAATTTCTGTCTAAAGGATCACTCATTTCTGTTGTGATAGCCATGCAGATTTTAATTTTAAGGCTAGCTGACTCTGTTTATGAAATATATTTCTATAAACATACTTTTTTTAACTTTTGATTTTTCTTTATTTTCACAAACAAATAATTTGTTGAAAAGTGAAAATAAATGTCAGTGACTTTAATACTCAATTATAGTATGTTCACAATAATTCCAGACCTAAGACATTGCTATTTAAAATTTATTTTTAAAATTAATTATTTATTTTTTATTTTTATAAATAGAGATTGGTCTCACTGTGTTGCCCAAGCTGGTCTTGAACTCCGGGGCTCAAGCAGTCCTCCTGACTCAGCCTCCCAAAGTGCTGGGATTACTGGCATGAGTCACCACATCTGGCCACTGTTTAGAATTAGTGATCTTTCCATTATAAAGATTTAACTATTTTATGCTGAAGTGGCCGTATTTTCAAGGAGTGAAACCATCTCATACATAACAATGAAGGTAGTCAGCTATAGACTTGGAATGAGATCACGTATGGGGATGATATCCTTCTAGTTAGCCTAGTACTGCTGTACTGGTCTGTGTGTACATGCGGTCCTTCAACTCAGGCCTTGCAAGGCATGCTGGCTGTGCCGTGTTTGTAAATGGGGCAGAGGAAGCTACAACAATGGAAAACTAAGCTATTTATGTTAGGTGCAGCTATTAAAACAAGGTGGGAATGAGGCTAGGCCCTTATCTTCCCTAAGGCATACTTTTCTAGCTACCTTCTGCCCTGTGTCTGGCACCTACATCCTGGATGATTGTTCTCTTTTATCCATTGTGGATTTTTAAAATAAAATAAATATGAAAAGCATCTTGATCTCTTGTTTCTGAGAGGTGATGCCCTGAGATTTAGCTTTAGGAATATGTCATGGCTTATGCTTCCCATATTTCCCAAGGAGGGAAATACAGGATTTTCTAACACTGGTTAAAAATGCAAATTCAAGATTTGGAAGGGCTGATATAATGAAACAATGAGCAGTATCAGCATGTGCAAATCTTGTTTGAAAGATTTTATTTTCTCCCCTCTTAGACCTTTCGTACATTTAGAATGTTGAAACAGTTTCTAGATCTCTAACATGAAAACGAAGATGGCTATTTTCAGGTTGCTTTCAGCTCTAGGTAGAAATAACCAGAATTGGCTTACATTAAAGAAACTGCATCTAGAAATAAATAAAAAAATTAGTGATCTTTCTTGGAGTTATTACATAATTTTGAATAATATAAAAATGTTATTTTGTCAGAACTATTGTAGTAACATTAAATAGCAAATTGTGTTAGCCTAAAGTTACCAAGGATGATTTGTGTATGAAGTGTATCATACTTTTTTTTATTGGACTTCTACCTTTCTTTTTACTTATTTGTTGTGGAAGAAAATAGAGGAAGTTAAAAAAGAAGTTGATGCATGGTAGGAAAGATTAAGGAAGAAGAACAATAAATGGATGACAGACATTTACTGGATGATTGGGGTTAACTTTTATAACCAGACTCAGTAGTTGTTAGATCTGTACTGATGCTCAGTATTTATTGGCTCTGTTAAATTAAAAATATTCAGCTTATTCAACTCTATAGAAATGTTATTAAAATATTTCTGTGGTAATATTGTGGGAAAGTGCTTGGTTGAATGTGATCATATTTTCCATGTATTAGTCCTTTTTATTATTTGTTAAAAATATAAATAGTGTTTGTGTTTTTAGTAGTAACTTAGGTTAATTTGGCCTTTGCTTTTATTTTGCCCATTTCAGAAGTTAATGTAAATTTCTTAACTTTGCATAGGAAATCCATGTTGATAAAAGCTAGAGACTTTCTTTGTGTAAAACTTAAAAAGAACATCTCATGCTGTTAATACCATCAGAATTAAGATGCTTAATACTGAACTCTCTAAAAAGAAGTGTTCTTTTTTAATTAGCATAAGATACTATTTTATAAGGATATTGAAATTATCTGAGCACTCAATAAGTAAATATGTTACAAACCTCATCAATCTGGTTGAGCTTTCTTTTTCCTTTAGCTGTTGTACTTAATGATAGAAATGGTTTTAAACAGAAATGCTATTGGCTAGTACAGAGAAGTAATGGTATAATAGTAGAGGGATGGTACTCTTTGATCCTTGGGCTTATGAAATTTCGAAATTATGGTTATTTAAGGAAAGCAAAGTAGAAGACAGATAAGTACAAAAAGTGATTCAAAATTAGGGACAAAAAGTAGGACTAGTGTCTGCTGGAAGGACTCAGAATTCTTCTAGATTTGACAAGAATGTACGTGGATGAAGTATTAAGTGTTCTTTTTTTCTTTTCTCAAGTGGCTCAGGTTGCCAACTCTTTGCCAGAAGGTTGAATGTTGTAGCTTGTAGACTAAGTTTTTTATTCCCTAATTACATTAACAGCTAGAATTGTTTTATAGATTTAAGACTGATGCCAGTTCCTTTATGGACCTTAAAAGAACTGTAGCATACATCTACACTATTTTTTTTAGGTTTTAAAATTTCCAGAAGTGTTCTTTATTTGTTTGATATTCTCTATCTGCTTTACTTCGCTGTGATATTGCAAAATATGTAGTTCTGAGTTAAAAAATTTAGATTAAAAATTCCATGATGAGTAATATTTTGTTCTATTAATATATCCAATGACTGTGGCTTAGCCACTTTGCCTACACTCTTACTCTGGTTTACAAAGGTAGAAGTTTTGGTGTTTATCCCCTTAAAGTCCATACTTCACTCATAGTAACACAACTCCTTTCCCCTTCTCTCCATTGGTGATTGGTATAGTGTAGGCCTGTTCAAATTCTGACTTTTACCACTTGATTTACATAAAATCTTTATGCTTTATTTACTCATCTGTGAAATAAATATAATAAAATCTATTTTTTCAGTGTTGTAAGAATTTGAGAGAATGTTTACAAGATGCCAGACATTCTACTTAGATCTCAGTAAATGGTAGATAAATTATTATTACTGTCATGATTTGAGAAGTGCCTGTAGAGTACATACGTATATTGAAGAAAACCATATGCTGGATTTAGGAAAACTAGTGTACAATCTTAGGGGACTTTATACAGCAGACCATTTCTGTTAGATATATTGACTTGCTAAGATTTGTGAAAACAAACTAATTTATCTCTCAGTCTCTTCTTTGTAAATGAATTTGAACGCTAATAAAATATTTTTCTTTCCCTTATTTTTCTTTTTCTTTTTTTTAAAGGGTGCTATTTTCTTGGAAGGTGTTACTGTTAAAGGTGTAACTCAAGTAACAACACAACCAAAGTTAGGAGAGGTACAGCAGAAGTGTCATCAATTCTGTGGCTGGGAAGGGTAATAAATATTTTAAAATTTTAAATACAATTTACTCTTATTTTACAACACTTAAAATTAATACAAGCATTGACATATCTTCTTGGCTCCTTGAAGTTAGTATGTTTGCAATAGAATACTTTAAAGGTGTCAGATTTCGTTCAAGACAATCAATGCAATAACCAGACAGTTGAGTCAAAATTAGATGGCTCGCATATTTTCCTAAAGTAATAGAAAATTCTTGTTTTCACTGTCTAGTATTCGTTTCATGTCTTTGACTCTACTGCTACTGATTAATGTTTGAGCTAGTCCCTCAATTTGTTAACAGGGAAGAGGTGAAATTTGGATCTGCCTCATTTTCCAGTTTTTCTGTAATCAGAAGTCTAGGAAAATCAGCTTTAAATATAAGCAGTGAATGCCATGACTTGAAAATATCTTTCAGACATTTCATAGTGGATTCAGGAGAGCATACATTGCTCTTATCTGTTGCTCTCAGGTCTTGGTCTGTGGTCATTTCTGCTGATCATTGGTATCTGTGGCAGAGAACTGTAATACAGTTGAATGTAAGGAAAAAGGATTATTGTTAAAAATTCCTAATATAAATTCCTAATGAAAAGAACTCTTATTACTGTTACATAAATACTAGATAAATAATCTAGAAGTAGTTTTAACTAAAATATGAAAATAATGAAGAAATAAGATCGGTTTTAATGTTGTGTTAAACCTTAATCTTGACCTACACCCTTGGTTTTAATGTTGTGTTAAGCCTTAATCTTGACCCATATTTCTCCTGTTTTGTCACTTCTGGGTATCTTTTGAGGAGAAAGTTGCCAACCTTGCAGTTATGTCAAGTTGGCAGTCTCACGTTGGAGAAATATGGGGTCTAGAATATCATGTAAGGTAATTAAGCCAAGATTTAAACTTCTTCCTGAAGTACAAGACTTGTAAACATACCTGCTTTACTATTTAGATCATATATACTAATATTTTAAAATTAGCTCAGTGATTATACTATAGCAGTGGTAATTTAGAACTCTGTTAACTTGCATTCTAAAATGTCAAGAAAATGATAATCTTTTATTAGTATTTTTGTGAAAGCGGATGTTATTCCAGTTGACATTAATCTCATCATAGGGAGAACATTGTGATAAATGTGTGATTCATTTGAGATTGGTTTAAGACATGTATTGCTTTGTATGGATACCAGCCACGATAGTAATACTGTGTTCTTCTTTAAGGTCTGGATTCCCTGGAGCACAGCCTGTTTCCATGGACAAGCAAAATATTAAACTTTTAGACCTGAAGCCATACAAAGTAAGCTGGAAAGCAGATGGTACTCGGTAAGTTAGAATTCTAAAAAAATTATACGAATAACCCTAATGCTTGAAGAATATTGTTTTGTTGTTAGAAAAGTTTACACTCTTGAGAGTGTGAATTTATGATGTGAACAGCAAAATAAATGTTTCAAAAATTACATATTTTTTGTTTTGCTAGTATTCTAAGCTGTATAGTACAGTTATCTCTCATTCTGCTAAATTTTTGATTTCAGAGCTTAGCTAGTTTAACATAAATCTATAACTAGATGTTAAGTTTGAAAGTGTTTTTCTCTTAATGATATGGTTTTTGGTATGTCGGCTGCCCACTACCTTGTGTTTTAATGATATTGGACATGTTAAGGTTAATAGATAAATTGCCAGTTTGTAATCTAAAAATGATGAACTCTCTCTGATTCATTCTGTATTTTACTACTTTGAATAATTTGCCTTATTCTCTTTATATACTCATAAGGTTGTTGCATTATTACAACAAAGCTTAATTTCAAATTTTATATTTCTAAGTTTTAAGATTTTTTTAATTTGAGACAGGATCTTGCTCTGTCACCCAGGCTTCAGTGCAGTAGCATGATCAAGGCTCACTGCAGCCTTGAACTCCTGGGCTCAAGCAATCCTCCCACCTCAGTCTCCTGAATAGTAGCTCAGCCTCCTGAGTAGCTGGGATTATGGGAATGTGCCACCCTGCCTGGCTATTTTTTAAATTTTTGTAAGGATGAAGTCTCCTTGTGTTGCCCAGGCTGGTCAAGATATTAGTAGAAATTTTATTCTTCCTCAGCAACATTTTATTTTTTTCTTTTGTAATCCATATTTTTTGTATCTATGACAGTTTTGCTATGTGTATGTATTCATTTAGCAAATGTTATAAATAGTTGAAATAATTATTTTAACAGATATTAACATAGAAGTCATTAACTATTTCATGGTAAAATGTTTTAGAATAACTGGAAGTACCTATATATTAGCTTTTAAGTGTTATTTTGAAGATGACAGATTCTATGTAATTTTTATGAGTTTTGGAAAGTCTTAAGTGGCAGTTACACTCTTTGTATCATGCCATCTCCATCTACATTTAACATGTAGTTACGTTAAAAGATACATATGGGGACAAGAAGTGGAGCAGATACAACTTATTTTCAGTATTAGGTGACTATAATGATATTTAACATTATATGCTTTCTAGAATGTTTAAGTATTTTATTATATTTGATTTTTATTGGGAATATTTAAAAATATTTTCATTCATTTTAATTGTCTGCCTCTGTTGGAAACAACTTTTCCCCCCAGTTTAGCATTTTTTAGCTTTTTTAGGGTATTTTATAGGTAAGACAGGTTCATTTGACAAAATTCAGAAAATAACATTAAAAAAAGAAGAAAATAAAAAAGAAATTTTACCACCTAGAGATTATCGCTACCATCCTTATGGTATTGACCTTTTTCTCTGGGTTGTATGGCAGGTATGGTTATTATTATTATTATTATTATTATTTTTTTTTGAGACGGGGTTTCACTCTTGTTGCCCAGACTGAAGTGCAATGGCGTGATCTCGGCTCATCACAACCTCCGCCTCCCAGGTTCAAGCGATTCTGTTGCCTCAGCCTCCCAAGTAGCTGGGTTTACAGGCATGTGCCACCACACCCGGCTTATTTTGTGTTTTTAGTAGAGACAGGGTTCTCCATGTTGGTCAGGCTGGTCTGGAACTCCCTATCTCAGGTGATCTGCCTGCCTTGGTCTCCCAAAGTGCTGGGATTACAGGTGTGAGCCACCGTGCCTGGCCTATGGTTTTTATTATTAATGCTTTGTGTACTAATTCAAGCAGTTAAATAACAAGTATTTGATATTTATGTTTATTTGTTCGTATTATTTTGAACTTCCTTAATGAGCTAGCCTTAAAAGTTAATAATAATGCATAATGCAAAATTGAAACAGTGTAGAAATGAAAAACTGTGCCTTGTGTGCTTGCAGCAGTTATACAAAGACAGATACAGATCCATATACAGATAATTTGGATCATTTACCCATTCTGCACTCTTCCCTGTGGATATGTGTTTTTGATGGATAAATGAAAAGTAGCCTTTCTGCTTATTTTCAGAATATTAAAATTATATTTATTTAATATGTTGGGTTAGATTATGTTCAGAATCTATTAAATTGGTAGTAAGGATGTTAAGGATGTTGTTGAGACATACATTTTAATAGATACGTAAAAATGTCTTAACAAATAGGTTTATTACCTACTTCTTTGGGTGGAGAAAGAGTGGAAAATGTGAGGTCAAAGTGTCTATCTCTAGGCTTTACACTACGAAATGAACTGGGGATTTGGGATTGAGGCATAAATTTAACCTCTTAGGAGTTTCATATTTTAGGTACTCTTTTTTTTTTTCTGTTAAAATTTATTTTATTATTTAATTTTTTTGAGACAGGGTCCTCACTCTGTTGCCTAGGTTAGAATGCAGTGGCACAATGATTGCTCACTGCAACCTTGACCTCCTGGGCTCAAGTCATCCTCCCACCTCAGCCTCCAGAGTCACCAGGATTACAGACATGCACCACTGTGGCCAGCTAATTTTTAAAATTTTCTGTAGAGATGTAATCTTGCCATGTTGCCCAGGCTGGTCTTGAGCTCCTGGGCTGTAGTGATCCTCCCACCTTGGCTTCCTAAAGTGTTAGGATTACAGGCATGAGCCACCACACCTGACCTTAGATACTCTTTACTTTCTGCATTGCTTTCTTTACAGTATCATGGTAAGCTTTGGGCAAAATAATAAAGCCTGCAAAATTTGTCTCTTGTTTCTGCCATCCAACTTGTGTTGATTTTGTTCCTCCTCTGTAGTTGTGTACCCCTTTCTCTGTGTCTTGGTATTGTTAGACCCCAGATGATTGGCTAAAGTAATTTTTTATGAAGTAATTGGTTAAGATGTTTTTGATTGCTAATGGAAATATCTAATTTCTCCTAGAACCAGGCTTCACCAAAAACAAAAGGAAAACCCCTGAGTATTTATTGAATACCTACTCTGTTTTAGGATACTTTTTTCTGGGAGAGAAAAAATTTTGCAAGGTGTTTCTGGACCAGTGTAAAACCTATCTTTCGCACACTAGGATTTAAGTCCAATAGCATGGAAGAGGGACTTTCTGTGACTGAATAAGGTGAAAAGAGCCTAAGGAGGCTGTAGAATGGTCTTAGAGGCTATGAAATCAGAATAGCTGATTAATAGCTATGAGTCCTGGACTCCATCGTCATTAAAGCTATGTCAGGATACAGTGTAGGATTTCTTTTTATTATCCTTATTTCATAATTTAATGGCAATTTGTTATATCTAGTAACAATATTTAAACCAAGGATCTCTGAAATTGAGTGTAATAGGAAACCTGGATATAGTTAAAAGTAAAAGGTATTGTGTAAGAATTTTGCATTAGCCTGACTAAGGCCTGAGGGCCTGGAGATAACAGTAAGTAGAGTGGCTTTTTTTTTTTTTTTTTTTTAAAGAAACTGTGTTTTGCTATGTTGCTCAGGATGGTCTCAAACTCCTGGCCTCAAGTGATTCTCCCCTGTTGGCCTCTTGAAGTACTGGGATTATAGTTGTGAGCCATTGAACCCTGCCTGGAGTGGTTTTGACAGGAAACTTTAATGGATTCGAAAACATTGCAGAATAGGGAATATTTCTGAAATGTAAAGCCAGGTAATATAAACAAATATAAAAGTTATTGAAAATGAAACAGTGAGAAATTTGTTAGTTGTAATAGGTGAATTAATTGAGACTAAGCCACTGTAGTCTCAGAAACAGATGAAATGAAAGTTTGTTTGATGGAAGAATTAATTGTGTTTCATGTATTTCAATAAACTCATACTTTTAAAAATGAGATGTCTTTAGTTTTTATAGTTCTGAGTACTTTTGGTTGCAGTTTTTGATCTCTAATAATTAAACATTTAAAAAATCTTCTAATTTGGAATTATGTCAGACTTAGTAAGTCTTCCAAAAATAGTACAAAGAATTTCCATGTGCCCTTAACCAGATTCCCCAAATGTTAACATCTTATATTATTATAGTACAATGGCCAAAATCAAGACATTAACATTGATGTATTGATTATTGACGTTATTCAGATTTCACCAAAAGTGTCAATATTATGTCCTGTTTCTGGTCCAGGATCCAATCCAGGATCATGTGTTTCATTAGGTTGCCATCGTGTCTCTTCTTTTTTCTGCAATAATTCTTTTTTTTTTTTTTGAGATGGAGTCTCGCTGTCACCCAGGCTGGAGTGCAGTGGCGTGATCTCTGCTCACTGCAGGCTCCGCCCGCCAAGTTCATGCCATACTCCTGCCTCAGGCGCCCACCACCATGCCCGGCTAATTTTTTTGTATTTTTAGTAGAGACGGGGTTTCACCGTGTTAGCCAGGATGGTCTTGATCTCCTGACCTCGTGATCCGCCCGCATCGGCCTCCTAAAGTGCTGGGATTACAGGCGTGAGCCACTGCGCCTGGCCTCTTGCAATAATTCTTTAGGCTTTCTCTCATAACTTTGACACTTTTGAATAGCATTGGCCAGTTATCTTGCAGCTTGTCTCAGATTGGGTTTGTTTGATGTTTCCTCATGATTCAAGTTGGGCATGCTTGCAAGAACATCACAGTAGTAATATTCTGCATGTCATTTCAGGAGGCACATAATGTTGAGTTGTCCTAGCAGTGATGATGTTAACTTTGATCTCTTGATTTAGTTTGTGTGTGGCAGATTGATAAAGTTATTTCTGTTTATTATTTTATTTTTGTTTTGTACTTTATTTATTGATAAGGGCATGCCTACCATGATAAAGTTATTATTTTTCCTTTGTACTTAAGAAGCTGTGAGGCAGATACTCTGAGATCATTTAATATCCTATTTTTTATACTTTTCCCCATTATTTTTAACATTCATTAATGATTCTTACCTGAAACAGTTACCACTGTTATGTTTGCTAAGTAGAATAGTGGAATTCAGCTCTTAGGAAGAACTTTCCCTTCTTTCTCATTTCTTTATTTTCTTTCTCTTTTTATTCCTATCAGTGTGGACTCATAGACACATATTATATTCTGTGGGTTATAATCTGTCTTAGTAATTATTTTATTGCTCCAAATGTCTCATTTGACCATTGAGAGCCCCATCAAGTGACTCCTGTCTTTTGACATCTCTCCCTCATTTTTTGAGTACTTTCTTGTTTCTGGCACCCCTAGATGTTGCAGACCTACCCTGTACTTTTCCTACCCCAGCCCTGGAATCAACTGTTTCTCTAAGGAGTGGTATTTAGAAACCAATTTCTGCGCACAAGTTGGGCTCATTAGTACCAGGATGTCATTTCTTCTAGGTCCTCTCAGAAGATAGAGCTAGGAAATGTGTGTGTGTGTGTGTGTGTGTGTGTGTGTGTGTGTGTGTATACATAAATATACACCTATATCTATTTTAGTATCTGTCTCCGTCTATATGTGTATGCATACATTTTTTTTTTTCAAAATCACGAGTTTGTACTGATACTTCCAATTCTAATGCACTACCATAGGATTTATTGAATTTTTTCTCATTTTCTATTTGTAACTTCTCTCTCTGATAGGGAGATACTTGGTTTTCATTATCCATAATATTTACTATAATACACATAAAGTAGTTTTGGAATTGCTATCCCAAGCCACTGTGAGAAATCCATTTGAATAGAGTGTAATATTTGTGAACAGTTGGTCTGACTTTAGCCTTAGGGCATATAAAGTGTACTGTGTTCCAAAGTTACTTAATTATTTTCTCTCTTCCTGCCAACCACTTTAGTGTAGATAGTTTTCATTTGTAATACAATTAGTTTCATTTGTTTCTGCCTATATTCTGAGTTTGCCCTCATCCTTCGTTGATTTTAATTTTTCATTTTTCTGAGTGTGTGGAAACACTACTGTGATTCAGAGTATGCTCTGAGAAATGTTACTTTCTCCGATCCCTTTTAACTCTTTCCCTTTCTCTTTTCATTCTGTTCCTACCCACCCCCTAAATAATCAGCCTCATCATTTTCTGATTTACCCTTCTTGCATTTCTTTTTGTACAGATGAGCAGATGCACTTTTCTTTTTCCCCTTTCTTATAGGAAAGATACCATACAGTTTAGAATTAGATAATCTTTTCACCTTGCTTTTTCCATTTAACAGTATGTTCTAGAAACCACTGCATTTCACTTCACAGATATCATCCTCATTCTTTTTTTACAGCTGTGTTGTACCCATTGTGTGAGTACTTAGTTTATTCAACGACTCTCCTATATGGAGATATTTAGATTATTTCCAGTATTTTGTAATTACAAATGATGCTGTGATGAATAACTTTGAGCTGACTTTCCCCCATATTGTTGAAAGTCTAACCTCGGGGTCAATTTCTAGAAAGAAGGATTGCTGAGTTGAAGGCTAGGTGTATATGAAGTTTAGTTAGATACCACGAGTTTTTGCTCCAAAAGGGTAGTGCCGGATTGTATTCCCACAGGCAGTTTGTGAGAATGCCTGTACCACCACAGCCTTGCTAACAGAATGTGTTGGCAAATTTTTTCCCCAATCTGGTTAGTGAGAAATGGTATTTCATTCTAGTTTTAATTATGAATGGAGTCAAACATCTTCTCATATGTTTAAGGGCTATACTTATCTTTTTTGTGAATTATCTGTCCTTGTTTCTTTTCTGTTGTCTTTTGACTTTGTTCATGTTTTTTTGCCATACAAAATTTTATTATTTTTATGAAGTCAAGTTTATTAATTTTTATTGCCTCTTGATTTTGATTTATAGTTAGAGAGCCTTTCCTTATACTGAGATTAAAGAAGAATTAATTCTCTCATATTTCTTCTAATATTTGTATGGTTTGATTTTTTTAATCTGGAAGACTTTTTAAATTATGGGCAATCTAGCATTTCTACATATTTAAAAACTCCTTTTACTGTCATTGTTATTATTTTGCTGTGAAGAATTAATACATAAATTCATTTTGAGTGAAGGCTATCTTCTAAGGTTGGAACTGAGTCATGATGATCCACTTGGAAGTATGTCATCCTGATAGTGACCACCTTGCCTGTGTACTGGGTGTTAATATACAGAAGGGTTATTTTAAATTTACTATTCAGCAGTGTGTTTTATTTCTTTGCAGTATCTTTTATAACAATGGAAGGCTTTTGAGATGAGAAATGTATGGTTTTGGTAGGAGTTGAGGTCAAAAGGAAGGCCTAGTATCTCTAATTCTGATCCACAGGGTTCTAACTTAACTTTGCAAAGTAAGACGTGGATTTACAACTGTTTTATATAGTGTGTGCTGTGCACCTACTTCCCAAATGCACTTTGATTTTTTTTTTTTTTCATAAAGCATCTGGGCTCCTTCCTGTTCTTCTGTCTACAACTCAGCCTGTACCTGAGTGGTACTAGCTATTCTTACATTGCTTTTCTATGGAGGAAAACACAGTCTTCTAGAGCTGAAATCTTAAGAATGTTTTGGGAAGATTAGAGAGCTTCTTTAGAAAAAGTTTCCAGGCATTTAATCACACTTAGTATCTTAGTTCATTTGTGCTGCTATAGCAGAATACCTCAGATTGGGTAATTTATAAAGAACAGAAATTTATTTTTCACAGTTCTGGAGGCTAGGAAGTTCAGAATCAAGGTGCTAGCAGGTTCAGTGTTTGGTGAAGGTTGCTCTTTGCTTCCAGAATGATGCCTTGTTGCTGCATCTTCCCATGGCTGAAGGGGCGAATGCTATGTGCTCAAATGGTGGAAGAGCAAAAGGGCCTGGCTAGTTACCACCAGCCCTTTTGTAAGATCACTAATCCCATGCAGGAGGGCAGAGCCCTCGTGGCCTAATCACCTCCTAAAGGTTCCATCTGTCAGTACCGTTGCACTGGAGATTACGTTTCACCATGAATTTTCAAACCGTAGCACTTGGTTATATTTTAACTTGTTGAATTTTTGAATGTTTAAATTTTATTTAACTTTTTCCTGAGCTTTGAAAATTATTTCTTGTTACATTCCCCACCACTAAGACTTTAGTAATACACTAAATTATAGTTTCTGTTTCTTGGATTCCTCTGTGTGTCAGGTACTGTGCTAGATTCTGGGGAAACAGCAGTGAGCAGTGTGGACACTGTCCCTATCTCATAGAACTTGCAGATAATTATTTAACTAATAATAAATTATTTGGGGATAATTGATTAACAGCTTGGCACAAATTCAATTTAGAGCTTCAGCACATATCTCATAGCCAGATAAATTCTCAGTTGATTAAATAAGTGTAAATAAAATTTATTTTCTGAGAAAACAAGATAGCAGAATAAATTAGGTTAGGTATACCTCTGGCACATGTTTCCTTAGCATTCTTTGGATATTTAGGTAGTTGGATCCTGGGTTTAGGAGAAGAATATGGATTGAAAGTACAGATTTAGGAGACAATAGTATGTGATAGTAAAGACAGGGATGTGGACAGGCTGTTGAGTAGAGGAAGCAATGGTGACTGAGAGTAGGGGAGGTGGGAGAAAACCAGGAGAAATATCTGTCATTCAAGCTGAGGGAAAGTGAATATGTCTCCAAAGAAAGGTTAAATCTTATAGAGAATTAGTAAGCTAAGGAGTGAAAAGTGTCTGTTGAATTTAGCAACAAGATATTTTGGATTGGGTTGGGATGTTCTCAGTTTTTGTATAGTATAGAGTCGGGCAGTGGGAGTAAGTTGAAAGTGATGACATTTTTCCTTTAAACATTTCCTCTCTTTCTTCCTTTGGCTGTTGTTAACAAATGTCTCTCCTGAGGGAGATTCCAAGATAGCCAAGAGAACATTATTAAGAGTTAGTGAAAGTGCCTTATTTCATCCAAGAGACAGTTATGGCAGGGCTTTTTATCTGTCAGTGTCTGCCTGCCTGCCTGCCTGCCTGTCTGTCTGTCTCACATTGGAATTCAAATGTGAGATAATTGGCAAAAATTGTTCATTAACTTGTGTATTTGGAATAAAAATGAAGTTGGACTTTTCCTATCAGATAGACTTTCGATTTGGCTGAGGTTTTGATAGTGAGAGTTGGTCAAATGAGTTTTACATAGCAAGCATTTTTGTGTAGATTAAATCAGCCAAAACTGCAGTTTTGGGATTTTGATGAAAATAGACTTCAAGCATTTGATAAAATAAAATCATTTTATTTAACCATAATATTGGTGAAGGTGTATTGAAATATAACACTCCCTCTGCCCCCTCCCCCCACTTTCAGAGTAAACAAAATGATTCTCAATGAAAGACTTGCAGTTACACTTGATAGTCGCTTTACTGTGTCTTTATGCCTCCTTGATTAGATTGTCCTTCAATTTTGTTGAAAGCTGCCAAATAATCAAAGTGTATTTTAAAGGAACTCGTTGAAATTCTGACATTTCCTAAAATACATTTAACTTTTTTCTTAATATTTATTTTGTCTTGAGTACTCTTATTTCATTATTTTCATGGCTTTCCCCAGGAGGGGGGAGTCAGTTCTACTTGAGTGTAAATGCAATACCAGGAGGAGTGATATAATGTTACTACAGTTACAGTTGGAATTGAACTGTCTTGTAATTGTGAAATCTGCGTTTTCACAGATATTCTGGCAAAAGGTAGAATTTTATAATAGGATTTATCTGTGTACTTAGTTTATTAGCAGATTTTGTAATGCAGTTAAATAAATTGTCTTCAAAATAATTCAACATCAATTGAAAGTTATGAAGACTTAGAACTATATAAAAATTTTAGAATTAATTTTCATGCATTTTATTTTAATTCTTTCTGCTGAGAGTTTGAGTACTATAAATTTAATTTCAACTGTTATTGAATCAGTAGGTAAAAACCAAATGTTTTTAATAACTACTGTTGTAAAGCAAATAGTAAAGTAAAAGATAATAACTCATATTATGCTTGACACAAGAAAAATGTAAGGCTATGGGAATAATGTAATAGACCAACAAAAGGGCTGGTGCTATGGTTGCAATTTTTACATATGTATCTGTATCTGTATTTATGTCTTTTGACTTACATATTTATATAATACACACACATATACAAGCATACCCTGCTTCAAGAAAAACTGAATATAAAACGTAAATTTGAGACTTGCTTTATAAGGAAAATTATTGCAGGGAATAAAAAAAGCCACTTAGGCATTTATGGAAATGTAATTTATATTCAGCTTTTTATAACACATCTGTTTAAGTAGGTGAGGTACATTTGTGTAATACTTCTTGAAGGAAATTATAGACGGGTTTATTTTCCTGGATCCTGGTCTGGGAATTTCCTCCCTCCCTCCCTTCCTTCCCTTCTTCCTTTCATTCATTCAGAAATTATATTGAAAACTTATTTACCTCTAGGGCTCTGTGTTAGGTGCTGCATGGATTAGGACTGCTTAAGACAGAATCCTCAGCTTTAAGTTTTTCCTGTAATCCAGCTTTAAGTTTTCGTTCTAAACTTTTTCTGTAAAGGACCTAGTAGTAAATATTTTATCATTTGTGGGTTGTGTGGTCTCTGTCTCAAATACTCCACCATTATAGCACAAAAGCAGCCATATCCCACTGATTTTACATAAACCAAATGATGTATTTCAATAACATTTGGTGGGTGTATTTCAATAAAATTTTATTTACAAATTAGCAGGTCACATTTGGCTTTTGGACCATAGTTTGACAACCCATCATTGAATACATTCTCCTTAAAATACAGTCTTTACATCTTAAATGTTCTTTCTTTGTAAGAAAGTGTAAAAAGTGAGCTTAAGGTAGGGAAACATATTTAATATAAAGTTTTTTTAAATTTACTTTTTTTAAGTTTTGAAGTAAGATTTCTTCCCATTAATTGTAAGTTCATGCTAAGCCATTGGTACTTTGACAAGATTTTTTATGTAATTTACTAAATGTATACATTTGAAAGACAAATTTTTTTTTTCTCATGAAAATCATGTCCTATGCCTTTGTTAGAGCAGGATGCTCAGTGTATGGTCATACTGTATGTACCCTGACAAATACACTTCGTGACTTGTGAATAGCATGTTGTAGAAATAGTTGTTGTGTGGATAAACTGCAGTATGTTCAGGTAGCTTCTCTATTTGCTGCTGTAACAGTATTTATTTATTTATTTAGAGACGGAGTCTCACTCTGACACCCAGGCTGGAGTGTAATGGCGTGGTCTCAGCTCACTGCAACCTCTGTCTCCCGGGTTCAAGCGATTCTCCTGCCTCAGCCTCCTGAGTAGCTGGGACTACAGGCACATGCCACCACACCTGTCTATTTTTTGTATTTTTAGTAGAGACAGGGTTTCACTATGTTGCCAGGCTGGTCTCAAACTCCTGACCTTGTGATCTGCCCGCCTCAGCCTCTCAAAGTGCTGGGATTACAGGCATGAGCCACTGTGCCTGGCCTCTAAACGTTTTTATACAGAACCATGCAATTACCCCAGGTGGTTAGTAGCTTGCTTGGGGCCCTCCATATGTATCTCATTAATAATGTTTGTAGCGTATGTTTATTCTAATGACGAGCCGAATGTTCAGACAGGTATAGTGTGGATAAAGTAATGAGATGCTAGACTAGAAACGTTTTACATACTGAGAAGAATATTAAACAGGTTTCAGATATCTCTGGAATAGTTTTCAGTGAACTACAAACAAAAAAGTATATCTTATTTAGGAGCAGAATGAGTCAAATTATGATCAATTAGGTATTGTGTATACTGCTTTCATTTAGATTTGTTCACTTAGCTCTTTATAAATTTCTTTTTGGCTCTAGTTTTCTTCTGTAAGCAAAGCAAATAGCTCCTGATATGTAACGTAAGAACTAGAGATGAAATGAATATTGGAATTAAATAAGAATTTATCTCCTGTCTTACTATTTACAAACAAATATCAGTTTTGGCCATGACATCATATCTGGTATTTAGGAATTCAGCAGTAAATACAGTTATGTCTGGGAAGGACTTTTACTTTTTTAATTGTTCTGGGGAAACTTGAGTTTTTGTGGAGGTGTCTGAGGGACCAGACTCCAGAAAAGTAAAATATTTGTTTCAAATCATGTAAGTAGATAGTGGCAAAATCAGCATCATTCTGTATTCTAGTACTTGGGATTTTACAATTAGGTTTAGGCTGGGTGTGGTGGCTCATGCCTATAATCCCAGCACTTTGGGAGGCCGAGGTGGGTGGATCACTTCAGGTCAGGAGTTCGAGACCAGCCTGGCCAACATGGCAAAAAACCGTCTCTACTAAAAAATAGAAAAATCAGCTGGGCGTGGTGGCTTGCACCTGTAATCCTAGCTACTTGGGAGGCTGAGACACGAGAAACGTTTGGACCCGGGAGGCGGAGGTTGCAGTGAGCCAAGATTGTACCACTACACTTCAGCCTGGGCTACAGAGCAAGACCCTGTCTCAAAAAATAAATAAATAAATAAATAAATAAATAAATAAATAAATAAAATTAGGTTTAAGGTAGTTTTTCCTCATAATAATGGAAATTATACTAACTATACTAATTTTAGGACGCAATGTTTAGTGTCATACCTCTGGTGATAACCAAAACTCTTAGAGAGAATGTAGGCCAGATCTCGTCATTTAAAGACCCCAGCCCTGTTTTTAATAGTAGTTTCATCAGAACTATAGTTAGGGATCCAGGCCAGTTTCCTTGCAACTGGGTGGGACACAATGAAGCTCCTGTGTTTCTTTTTTATCATGGGGAAGTGAGACTACCAGAGAATATTTAGAGGTCAACTCAGAAACACTGTTTATTAATCTGAAGCTACGTTTGATGGTATCTTGTGGTAAATTGGTTTAAAAAGAAGGACTCTTTGACTCCCTCCCCAAGCCTAAATCTTTCTTTGAGTCCCCCTATATGAAATAGATAAAAGCAGTAATGCTTTGGTTGCTGCAAATTGAGGAAAGCATATGGGGTTGCATTCTGGCGTGGCGTCTGAGGTTACCATGGAACTTTTTAGGGCAGCATTTCCAGTTGCACTACCATCATAGGAAAGTTTTATTAAAAAAAAAATTCAGAGATTCAAATTCATTAAGCCTGGATTGGTTCTGAGAAGATGCATTTTTGAAAAGCACCCCAATTATTTGTGATTTTTAACCTGATTTGGGAGCCGCTATCTGTAGTGCCTCATGGAACAAAATTTAAAAATCATTGACCTAATTCAAAGTAGTATTTAGCCAGCCATTGAGTTAAGAACATACCTGAGAATTTCTCCATTAGTTGGTGGAGACCCACATAAAATGCTCAGCACTCAATGTGTATTAGTTATTGTTATTATAACTGAAGACTGTTTTGAAAACCGTTATTACATGGGAACCAACATTGATTTCCCAGAGTTCACTCAGAATTCTTTTAAGGTGTGGTATAGTTATTGTACAAGAAGAAAATTAAGTAAAGGCAAAACAATCTAACATTTTAAAACCAAATCTTTGAAATACCCGTTGGCTAGTAGTCACATCTTTAGGATTTACTAAAGGGTAAAAAGGTCCCTTAAATAGTAGTTTCTTTAATCAAATCCTAAGTATGAGAGTTACTACTAGTTAATAGAGATACTGTCTTTGAAATGGTATTTAAAAATAAGAACCAACCAAATTTATTACCTACTACCAAAATCTGGCTAGAGAACTCTTAGAGCTGAGCAGATACAGATAAAACTTTAGTTTCAAACATAGGTGCAACCCTAACTCAGAATTTTCAGTTGGCCAGGTTCTGGGGGCAGCAAACGTGAGGCTTTGAAAGATTAAAGCAAATTAATTTTTCGTTAATATTTTCAAACATTTTTTCCCCTATATAGAGCTGGGCTACTGGACCCAAACAAATGAGAAACAAGGAATATAGGATAAAGAGATTGAATTTGTCTCTTTGTTCATTCATGTAGTTAACAAATATTTATTGAACATTTACCATATGCCAGAGATTGTGCTAGCTGTGGTAGGCTTAGAAGGTAATTAGAACTAAACTACATCATGATGATGTTGATGATTGTTTTTGAGACAGGGTCTCACTGTGTTGCCTAGGCTGGAGTGGAGTGGCACACTCAAACGCCTCACTGCAGCCTCGACCTCCCACCTCAGCCTCCCGAGTAGCTGGGACTATAGGCGCGTGCCGCCACACCCAAATAATTTTTGTATTTTTTTGTTGTTGTTGAGATAGGGTTTCCTCGTGTTGCCCAGGCTCGTCTCAAACTCCTGGGCTAAAGTGATGTGCCTGCCTTGGCCTCCCAAAGTGTTGGGATTACAGGCCTGAGCCACAATACTCAGACATGATTATTTTTGTATGCTGCTTTTTATCTTAACATGAGTGTATTTCATTGTTATAACATGTATTTTTAAAAGGACTTAATTGCTGCCAAGAAAAAATAGTTTACCCTCAATTATGGGGCATTTAGACTCCAGTTTTTTTGTTGCTATAAATAACTGTACTGATCTTCTTATACCCATGTGCGTAAATTTTGACAAAAATACTATTACTTAGATATAGTATGGAAACCTTTGAAGTCCTTGATATACCTTGCTAGAGGTTGTAGTGATACGCTCCCAACAGCAGTGCTCGAGTGTACATCCTTGGCAATTTGGGGTAGTTTCACTTAATATAAGTACTGTAGCCAAGTTGACAATTGGAAAATGAATTTTTTTCTTAAAAGATTTTATTGATGTAAAAATTAAAGGAAAATGAATTTTAAAATTGCTTTGATTAGCATTTTTTGAATACTAGTGTGGTTGCACAAGTTCATTCTGTATTTTGGCTATAGCAACAGTTACAACAAGTAATACTTGTTGAACACTTAATGTGTATTAGGCATTGTTCTGAGTACTTTACATAGAACATTTATCTCATTTAATACTCACAACGCTATAAAATAGCATTGTGAATAAGTAGCTTTTTCAAGGCCACACACACAGTTATTGTAAGTAGCAGGACTGGAATTTGAATGCAAGTGGTCTGGCCCCAGAGCCCAGAATCCTTTTTGCCAGGTTGTGTCCTCATTATTTTTTCAACATTTTGATAGTTATTTTTACTGTTTTATGCTAATAGATGAATTTTTCTGTCTTAAAATATATTTTTTTCTGATAATGTCTTCCTCATAAAACATTAAAAAGAAATTAAAAAGTTCTCCCTGTGGGAACTTTTATCCCACCCCTTGGGATAATCAATATTAAGAGTTGGATGTTTGGTTTCTTGAGACATTATACCTTCATCTTCTTACCTGCTGTTTTCTTTCCTTACTTTCTGATCCTCCATATAACGGGATATGATATAGGCTGTTCTCTTATAAATAAATAATAGAAAAACTCTATCAATTTTTTTCAAATTGCTTTGTGATGGTAATTCAAATTGCATTGCTCCTTTCACTTAATGGGATAATAAATATATCTGCAGAAAGAATATTTACTGCTTTAATAGATAACTATTAAGCTACTGTAAGCTTTAGAAGGTCTCAAACACAGTACAAGACACTAGAGGAAAATAAAAGTACAATTCCTACTCTCAGCAGGAAAATGAAGTATAATTTAAGATGTAGTAAGAGATATAACAAAACTATGTATAGTACCAGACAACTAAGTAAGAGATACTAAAGAGCTAATAAAGAGCATTACTTGATACTCTATGAGCCCCGTTTTGATTTTAAGAATGTGATATTGGGTGTTCATAGATGGATTTTTAAATTTTATATAGGAAATAAGTAAGACATATTTAGTATTGAATATTGATATTTAGTATTGAGTAGTGCTGCTGACCAGATGGAAGAACATTTGCTTCCACCCATCTCAGCAGTAGAGCTTATCTGTTAGATGAGGTGTTAACTGGATTTTCATATTTTTTTTTTACGATTCTGAAATACTTTCTTAACTCATTATTTGCTCACATACTCTTATTCATTATGTGTGATTATGGAAGTGGCAAATGCTGGCTTGGATAAAAAAGGGGAAAAAACTTTATCCTCTTTGTGAATCAGTGAAAAGTTGTTTGAAATAATTATAGTTGATTTTTCTAGAATGCATGCTTTATACAAAAGAAAACTGAAAGTAATCAGCCAGTCAGGGACAAATGTAAAATAAAACAAAACTTTTGGGAAAATTCTTTTGACCTTTTCTTTTCATGAAGATGGATTACTTTATAAAAATTAAAACGTTGTTTACATGCCTCTGTGATATGTAGTGCTGCCCAGAATACATTAAGTGGCTTTTAAATTTTATTCCATATCAAGGTAAATCTTTAGAGCAATAAATGTAGCATACCCTGATGGAAGATCACTTAAAAGAATGCTGTATTTTACATATTTAACTTGTATTGCTACAGAGTTCTGAAAAGCACAACCTGTTACATAAATGGTAATTAATGCAAATGAGTATGTCATTTGATTTTACACTTTGAAGTCCAGTGAAGACACTGCACATTCTCATTATGAGAGCTACTTAATCTGAAAGTAACTAATTAAAATAATCAAGAGAGGCTTCTTATATACCGAACTGGTGGATTCATGAGATTTATTTACTAGTATTGGAACCAGTTACCTGATCTGTGCTATGAATAATAAGTTTGCATCGTCCTGTTATTTTGCAAGCTTTTCAAATTCTCTTAATTAGGTCCAGATCAACGAGTATTTCTATATCTTACTAAACCTATCTTATTATTAATAGTAGTAGTTGAAACTTTTTCTAACTTGGACTTGATAAGCATTTTAGTAAAAATTTCTTTTTTGCCTTGTGATTCTGGTCTTATAATGAAAAAATGATAATGTCTTAAACATATGTTTCCCCATTATAAAAGTAATTTGTATTCGTTGTAGAAAAGTTAGAAAATGAAAATAAGGAACAGGACAAACCTGAAAAACATCCGTAATTTCACCAGTTAGAGATGGTTGCTGCTTACATTTTGGTGTGTATGCTTTTAGACTTTCCCCTCTGTCTATATATATTTTTTGTTTCATTGACTAAATGAAAAACATATTCATTCCACAATTTTTTAAGTGTCTGTTGTGTGCCAAGTACCATTCTAGATGTTGCAAATTATAGTCATCTCTGCTATAATGGAACTTTCGTTAGGTGAAATATGTTTTATGTACAAACTGTTTAGTATATTTTACTTATAGTTTAGTAACATACTATTTTGGCTTAATATATCCTAAATATTTTTCTACTTCACTAAGTATTTTTCTATTAGCTGATTAAACATAAAATTATTACCTGGTTAAGATAATACACATGTATACATATGTAACAAACCTGCATGGTGTGCACATGTACCCTATAACTTTAATAATAAAGATTTATATATATATATATGTAAGAACAGATAAAAGAACTCCTGACTTTACTCACAGAATATCAGTCATGTAAAATGTTAGCTTATGAGAAAAGCAGATATATTGTGTCAATTTTAGTGTAATTACCAGCTTGTATTGACCTGGTCTCTCACAGTCTTATCTGGTTCTTTAGATATTGTGTTCATTTTCTGTCTTCTGATTACCTTGTCTTTTAGCTCAATCTTGTTTTTATCACCTTTTATTATAAAGCAATTAAAAAAATGTTAAATCAAATAATACTGGAAAACTTACAATGGAGGAAAGCTAGAACCTGTTCTCATCCCTTCCTCCTCTCAGTCTTGCTCCCTCAAGGCAACCACTTTTAATTATTTTTATTTTCAACTCTTGTAAGTACCCCCAAATCTGTAAATTATTTATTTATATCACAGTCTATTAATCACCTTTATGTGAGTTCCTGCAGATGTAGCTTATCAAAGTCTCTGTGCCCGCCCTTCCTTCCTCTTAGTCCAAGAACCAAGAAATACGTTTCTCTCTCCTTTTTTCCTGTCTCCTGCCAGTGAGCTGGCAAGGGAGTCTGGGAAGTGTAGTTTGCTTGCTTCTCAAACCAGGTTACACCAGAGAGCACACAAGTGCAGTAATGGGAATGACCACCAAAGGGCGGCTAACTTGCCCAAGGTTCAATGTCGTGACCCCTCTGCCACTGCAGGTAAAGTGTTCCTATTGTTGGAATTTAAATACTTTTATATATCTTTACAAATACCCTATTATCAAGTGTTTTCAAGGTTTTAGTCATTTATTTATTTCAGTTATCTTTTTGTTATCCCAAAGACTTTTCTTTCTTAGAGCCTTCTGTGATTTCCTGACTCTATATAAACTGTGCTTCCAACTGTTTTCCTGGTTGGATCTAGCATTCTGGATTCCATCTAACTTTTCTTTCCTTCCTTCTCCTTTATTTCTTTTGGTTTATTTTTTCACTTTGTAAGGATATCTCTCTAAGTCAGTTCCTAAGAATATGCAGGAAGTAAACCATATACTCGCCTGGTTTATGAAAACACTATTGCTCTGGCCCTATATTGAATAGTTTGGCTGTATACAAAATTTTAAATGGAAATGATTTTCCCTCAGAATATTAAACATCTTGTTTCTTTATCTTCTAGTAACCTCTGTTACTGATAAAAAGCCAGTTTTTTTTTTTGTTTTGTTTTTTGTTTTTTTTAACAGATTCTAGTTATTGATAAGTGGTCTACTCTTGCCATTGGAAACTTTTAGAATTATTTCTTATTCTTGTCCTAAAATTTCCCAGTGGATGTGTATAATTATTTGTTGTTATTCTTTCCCCCTCACCCCGCTCCCTCAGTTGACTGTGATGGTCACTTGTGATGGTGAACTCTTTGGATCTGAAAACCTGAGTTCTTCCATTAAGGGAAATTTGGTCTCATCTCTGATACTTTATTTCCTCTGTTTTTTTTTTTTTTAAAATTTTCCCTTTCTTCTTAGAACTATTGGTTATTAGACTTCCTAGATTCTTTTCCATGTCTAATCTTTTCTCTCATAATTTTTACGTCGTCTCTTTTTCAACTTTCTAGGAGGTTCTCATTTTCTTCCTTTCTTTTTGTTGAATTACTTATTCTGGTAATTATGCTTTTGTCAATAGTACATACATTCTTGTTCTCTGCCTGTACCTTTTCATGACAACTTGTTCTTGGTTTATGATAAACCAAGTGATAGCTTCTTGAATCTCTATGAAAATACTAGCTAAAAGCATATTTAAAGTTATTTTTCTCTTCCTTGAATCATCTTTCTTCTTTATGTTTCTAGTTTCTTCAAATGTGTGGTGATCCTTGGTTGGCTGTGCATTTGAAATGAGGCAGAGAAGCTGCTTGGAAGCTCCATGAATGTGGGCTGGGTTTGTCAACTTCTGACCTTTGCTTTATGATAAGTAGTTGTGCTTAGTTGCTCTTCCCTCACTACCCATTTGGTTCAGTTTCTTTTTCTTTCTTTCTTTCTTTCTTTTTTCTGTTCACCCTCCCACCCGGTTTCAGTTTCTTTAGAGAAGAGCTCTCTGATTTTTTCTTTTTCTTTTGCTTGAGGAGTAACCTGTGTGTTGTGTGTATGAGTTGTGAGAATTTAATTGTTGTACATAGCTAAAAATAACCAATCCCTCCTTTTCAGTCCATATGTCACTGTAGTCATCCTGTGCACTTGATGTTTCTGGGTCTGGATCTTCTTTGGGGTTTTGTAAAATAGGCACCTCCATCTGTGAATCCTGCTACCTCTGTGCATGCTTCTCAGCACTTTTCAGTACTTCTCCGTCTATTTCTTGTCAACCAGAAATTTATTGAAATAGTGCATCTGCTGATGCTCTTTTCTCCTTCTCTTCATTATCTTCATTGTTATAGCCATTTCTAATAAATTACCCTAAAATTACCCCAAAATATAACAGTTTAAAATTCAAATATTTACTGTCTCGTAGTTTCTTGGGAGCAGTGTCGTTGGGTGAGTCTTTTTTGTTTTTCTTAAATCCATAGCCTCAAGCTATCCCTTGTTACAAGCAATCCAATGATACTCTAAGTTATTTTGAAAAGTACAGTTAAGTTATTGTTGACTATAGTCACCCTATTGTGCTATCAAATAGTAGCTATCTACTATTGTGCTATCAAATAGGATCTTATTCATTTATTCTTTTTTTTTGTACCTATTAAGCTGGGTGATTATGGTTCAGTGTCGTCTATCAGATTGCAGTCAAGCTGTTGGCCAGGGCTGTTGTCATTTCAAGGGTCCACTTCCAAGCTCACTGGTGTGGTTGATGGCAGGCCTCAGTTCCTCAGCTAGCTGTTGGCATGAGACCTCCATTTCTTACCAGTGGGGAGGAAAAACTTCCCTGTACGCACTTAGGTTCAATAGTTAGGGGCCTACAAATTAAACTGACAAAACATAGATTAGCAAGAGAAAAAACAAAGTTAGTTTATATATGTATGGAAGTACATAAAAGAAGTGGCTTACAGGATGGTCGAAGTTAGTATTCCTAACTTAATGGGACTATGCCTAAAGTTTGTATTCCTAACTTAATGCCTCAAGTTCGTATGTCTAATTTAATGGGGGAAAGGGAAGGTGGAGAATAGGCTTCAGTGTAAGAAAAAAATGGAATTCTTTAGGAAGGATAAGTGGATTTTAAGAGGAACAAATAGGAGGTAAGAAATGTTTGTTTTTATGGGGGGAATGGTCTTTTCCGTCTTCTTCGTGGCCATAAACTCCTGGAGAGGGGATTTATGATAATTTTACTCTCAGTCTTCTTTCTGGGAGTGAAGCCACCTAGAAGAAAGGATTTATGGCAGCTTCATTCCTGGAAGTTGCTGCTTTTAGTCAGATAAGGAAAGCTCTGAGAAGCCACCTTTCTGCATTTGTTGACTCTCAAATGTCTTCTGGTTAAAATAATCTTCATACCAGCTCTGGGGTTCCAAGTGGGTTCTCACAGCTGCCTGAGTGTCCTCACCATATGGCAGCCAGCTTTACTTACAGCAAATGATCCAAGAGAACACCCAAGATAAAAGTAGTAGCCTGTTTATAATCTAATCTAATCTAGCCCCAGAAGTGACATACAATCCACTTCTGCCATATTCTATTTGTTGTAACATATAAGTCTAGCCCAAACTTAAAGGAGGGGAATTAAGCTCCATCTCTTGAGGTTAAGAGTGTCAAATAATTTTGTGGACTTTCAGGACATATTTTTCAGGACCATATATAGCTTTATACTTAAAAAACTCTGCTATTATTTCAGTAGTGTCTTGGGAAGAATCATTCCATTGTATAAGTGCATCATACTTTGACAATTTCTGTGTGGTAGTAAATTTAGCTTGTTTTGAAAGTTTTGCTTTTATAAGAATACTATGATAATATTATTCTAAATAACTTTTAAATGAGTAATTATTCATCTGATAGCTTATTATAGTAGTTTATTGCTATGGTCTGTATACTCTAGAATACATTTATGGAAATACACATACATTTTCTTTAGAGCAAAATTCTCCAATATATTTATTATTGTAGCAGTTTTTGTAGTAAAAACTACAAACAGCATGTTCTGAAATAATTAATGTATTTTAATGATTTATTGAATGGATTCATCACTGAACAATGGTAACTTTTGATTTCGTTTTGGGATCTTATGACTTCGCTAGATGGCAGCAGAGGACCAGGTTTAATTCAGACTGCTTTTGTGAAGCAGTAGAATTCTAATGGTATCCAGTGCATTGGACATCTATTTTATAATACAACTCAGAATATTAGCTGGGGATTATTAAGAATTTAGTAAGGATTAGTGGGATCATGTATACAACATTACTGAAAGCATAGCCATTTTGACAATTTTGGTATGTTCTTTTGTGCATTGCATCTGAATTATTATATTTGCAAATAACCTTAAAGTGCCATTTTGGACCTTTTTTGGTAAAAACAATGTAGCCATATTAAAGTCCCTAGAAGTGTTTTTTCTGCATCAGGAAACTGAGACATTCTTAAGTTGAAATCTCAGAAGGAAAAGAATGATATGAAGATGCTCTTTTATCCCATTTGGATTTTTTTTTTTTTTTTGCTCTTAATTGTTTGTCTTGGGAGCAAAGGAGTCTAACAGAAAAACATGATGTTGGAATGTAGCTCTTTTATTTATAGGCAGTGAAATTTATGTTCGTAGGATAGAAAAGTTATTTGACTTGTATGTGGTATATGAGGAACAGTAATTTTTATATATGTGCCCTAATGATATATTTTGGGGAAAAAATTCTATAACCATATGTTTTAAAATCATATATAGGATTTTTATTTTCTGGAGGAACTATATTTGGTTTTTGCATGTTTGATGGTAATTTGGTTCTCAAAAGGCAATAACGTGAACTAGGTAAAGAAATCAGAAAATGAGCAATTCTGACAGTGCTTTTAAATTGTGAAGTCTGATTTGAAGATTATATAGGTGGCCCATCTTAGTATAGTATCTCTCTGGCTTTCAGCCCAGATTTAATGTTGCTGCTATTTTTGCTGGGAGGTGAGCTTCTTTGGATACATTTATTTTAGTAACATTTTGGAATTTAGAAAATTTAATTTTTAAAATACTTTTGCATGGGCAGAGAACTAAATTTTGTCTCCCTATGAATTATCTGGAATGGCATTTAGGTCTTTTACATCTTACGTTAGCCTGATAGAATGTAAACTACTGGCTAGAGTTACAGGATATAATATATGACTAGAACAAATCAAATTGCTGCATAAATTACAACCTTTAAGCAGCTGCACATTGAGACTGCTCTGTGATGTGGCCTTGGTAGTTGGCTTAATGTTATGAGTCCATAATATATTTATTTTTATAGTCTCAGTATTTAGCTGTTGAAATTGGTGCTTCTGGGATTTCTCCTGGTACTTTTATGTGAACTTGAACAAAGACTAGTAGCAACCAGTTAATTTCTAATAGCTCGATTCATTAAGAATTACTTACTAGTGTTAAAAGGAAAATAAAAATGGAGGTCACAGTTTAGATATATCCCAAGGCCAACTGCCTATAACCCTGTAACCCAAACTCAAGTCATTCTGATTTCCCTGAAACACTATCTCTACTTATAAAAGAACCACAAAGCATGAGGTTTACATCTTTGCCAGCATGATTCAGTGAAATTAAACCAATCAGCTATAGACAAATCAGTGTAAACAGCTCCACTTGCATTAGAATAATGTTAGTGTCTAATGGCCAGTCACGAAAAAGGTCAAATACTTTCTCCTTTATAAACTGCTGTAACTCCTGTGAGGAAGCTTCTTATGACTTGAAGTTTCAGATCTCAATCTGTACTTTTTGCATGACAGTGAGCTTTAAAATTTTTCCTAACTTGATCTAATTTTATGTTTGATACCAGTAAATGGAGAAATTACAACTCTCTTAATACATTTGGTGCACTTAGATACGGTTTTGTTACTTAGATTTTTCCTTTGTGCATGAAGCAATATTAAATAAAATCAAGCATCATCATGTTGTACATCTTCTACATGTGTTTTTAATTCTCTTTCTTAAAAATACCTTAGTTGTGTTATTAGCACATTTCTAAATTTAAAATAATGGGTGATCTTTATAGTAAAATATTTATGGTAAAGTATAATGCCTGTGTTAAAAGTAAATTTATTTCAAGTTTCTTGTAGATTATTAAAATCCCTTTCAGTAAATTTTTTTTCTGAAAATGTTCATTGTTCTATAGAAATAACATGAGAGTATGAAAAAGATGGTGCTTGCTTTAAAGGAAATTCCTAATTTCTGACAAGTTTTAAATGGCTGCTGTTTTGACTACACACTCAGAGCTGCCAAATACAGTATTTTGATATGTGGTCAATTTCAATGGCAGTAAAGTTTTAAAAGGAAAAAGAGTTTGTGTATATTTAAGAAAAGAAAATTGAAGATGTGGTTCATGCCCTAAAATAGGTCAAAATCTAATGAACAATATGAAGTATAATTGCATATAAATGACATGACATAGACTCTAAGAATGTAGGAGTTCTTAGGAGGACGATGAGTGAAGGATGAGTAACAGGGGTGAGGGGAGCAACGTGAAGAAAGTCTTGAGGTAGAGACAGCCTGAGCTGGACCGACCTGATTAATAATTGATATAAATCCACAATCTTTGTAAGCTCTTACAGTTAAGGCAGTTAGGTGCTTATGAGAAAATTGTTACACTGGTGGCTGCATAAACCCTTTGTTTATATTTTGAAGCATGTCAAGAGTTTTAATGATTGCTAAGCCATAAGCTTCTGATTTAAACTTTGACTATAATGTCAACTCCCACTCCTTGAATTGTTCTTAGGAGGCTATTAAAATGGGAGATCCTTTATCTCAGTCTTCTTGAAGTTTAGGACAACCTGATTTGCTGAGTCAGTTGGTTAGTCCCATAGCCTTTGAGGCCTTAAAAGAGCTTTTTTTTTTTTTTTTTGGAAATCAGGTAAAGAGTGTGGTAAGAGACTATTTTCCATAGTGATACAGAAGGCAGGGAAATGAATACCCTGAGGAATAGTTGCTGTGGCAGTGGAATAGGAAGCACTTCACCTACTTATGTGACTGGAGGAAGAAAAAGGTTGTGATGGCACAGAAAGCTAAGCCTAAGCTTTCCCAGCCGGAGGCACAGGAAAACCCTATAGTAATTCTTTCCCAGTCATCCTTCCCAACACTTTATTTCCTGTTTTCAGTTATAATTAAAAGACTGTTGGGTGAACCTTTTTTGGGACTTAGTGAAAATTTTACTCAAAGTAGCTTACATTTAGCATTCATTCAATGAGTCTAGCCAATAGTGAATTTCAAAGGTTGCATAATATAAAATGTGAAAATTAGAAGACTGATTAGAACTAACTTGTGATCATACTTAGTTTTTCTTTTCTTCTTCTTCTAGTACTCTTTGCTCTTTTTAATCCTAGTTAGGATCAAAACAAGCACATTTCTATAGTTAAGAGAAAATCTATTGAATATAACTTTTGGACAGATTCTTCAGTGAAAACATTTTTTTTTTTCAGATTAAAAGAATTTTTAAAATTCTTTTGCTTTTTTTGGACATCTGCTGTCAGGCTTTCCATTTTCACTCTCTCTCTCTCTCTCTCTCTCTCTCTCTCTGTTTTTCTTTTTTGAGATGGAGTCTTTCTCTGTCGCCCAGGCTGGAGTGCAGTGCCATGATCTCGGCTCACTGCAACTTCTGCCTCCCTCCCAGGTTCAAGCGATTCTTGTGCCTTGGCCTCCCAAGTAGCTGAGACTGCAGGTGTGTGCCACCACACCTAGCTAATTTTTGTTATTTTTAGTAGAGATGGGGATTCACCATGTTGGCCAGGCTGGTCTCAAACTCCTGACCTCAGGTAATCTGCCTCTGTTGGCCTCCCAAAGTGCTGGGATTACAGGCATGAGCCACCGTGCCTGGCCCTGGCTTTTCTATTTCTTTTGCAATTTGAGTGTTAAGGGTGGCCTGAGGTTGTTTAGTCTAGTGCTTCTCAGAATTCTATGTGCATGTGAATCACCTGGAAATCTTGTTAAAATGCTAATTCTGATTCAGAAAGTCTAGGCTGGGGCCCAAGATTCTGCATTTTTGAGAAGTTTCCAGGAGAGGCTAATGCTATTGGTCCAGGGACCGCATTGTAAGTAGCAAGAATTGACTCCATTTTTTTCAGGTTATAGATGAGGATATCAAAGCTAGAGAGACCAAGTGGTTTTTACAAGGTCCCATACCTAGTTAGTAAGGGTGGACTTTTAATTTTTAATTCGGTAAAGTCATATTTTTCAGCATAAGGAAATACTTAAAAACCAAGAGAAATCTTCCTCTTCCCCTAATTAGATGGCAGCTCATTTGTTAAGCCAACTTTATTCAATTTGAATCTTTAAGATGTGTCTTAAGATTTTCTCTTCCATCCTTATTGCTTTTGAAGATTTGAAGAAAAATAAATAAATGGATACATTGATATATTTGAATGTGTCTGTATCCAGTTATTAGAGTCCTTACTTTTTGGACTTTGGATGATCAGGAAACAGGTTTAAGTGACCTTAGGAGGTAGTAAAATATATTATATTCGAACCTAGTATTTGAGGTAGAAGCTTCTTGCTATGGTAGGGTAAATCATGTTTTTATTTAAAGTGACTGTTAATGTACACTTTGTTTTCAGACATTTACAAACTGGAGGAGGTAATGTAACTAGTTTTTTGTGTCTTTGGTAATGCCTGTATGAATACTTTTTGCTCTTGTCTGTGAACCTAGTCTGGTTTTTCGTGTGCCTTAAGAACTTTTAGGATTGTTGCAGCACTGGAGGTGGGGTATAAACGTGTGTAAGTGCATGCTACTTGGGGGATATGAGACTACATAAGAACCCTTTCAACCCTTGATAATTCCATAATTCTCCAATTCTTTGAAGATTGGTGAAATGCAGGAGGAAGCATATTCTAGCTCACAGAAGTGGCAGTTAATGAGATACATGTTGCCCTTAGCAAATGAATTTAGTCCTAACTTGACAATTCTTTTCAAAAAGTGAAAGATATGCTTTGATAATTTGCTCGTTGCACTTCCCCAAACTGTTAGTTGATTTTGTAAATTTGTAGAGGGTGGAGACTTTATCAGTCAATTTTTATTGTTATGAGAGTTACTATATTTCTTTTTGGTAGATAAAGGAAACATGAACCCAGGTAGATTTAATTATAATTTTATTTAAGTTATCATTTTACTAATCTTTATTTTAATGAGATAGATTGTGGGACCAGAACATGGTCAATGATCATTTTCCATTGTGTATTATAGCTTTCGGGTTTATTGTGTATGTACCAGCATTGTTAGTAAATCTTAAGAAATTCTTTCCGTATATTGGGATATTTCAGGCTCTGGGCTTGTTTTTATTCTAATGTTCAGAAAACAAGCTCTTAGATTGAGACCCACCTGATTCAAGTTTTAAAAATATGAATTCTCTGTTTTGAGTTATCACTCATTCAGTGCAGCGTCTGATTTTACAAAATTTACTTTGGTTATACCTATTCATAGAAAAATGAATTAAGGAACTATTTTACTATAGTTGTTGACTGCCTTTGTGTAAATATGTTTATATGTTTGGGTGTGTGGTCTGTGGGTAACCTTTACCAAGAGTTACCTGTGATTCATTTCTCTATGTTTCAAAATTTCTGTGTTCACTTATCTCTTTCTCTTCTGTGTTCAAAAGGGATGGCTTCCTCTTTCCTGTTTATAGGTTTCTGAAACTAATCCTTTCTGTTTTATTCAGGGTTTTGTTTTATCATTAACTCCAACTCTTAACTCTTCTTTGGATTGTGTAAAGTAGTACTAGTAGCAGCTGTAGTTGTAGTGGTAGTAGTTGTAGTCGTAGTACTAATGATATCTAGCTTTAATTAAGTACTTAATTAAGTGCTCTGTGCCTTGGACATAATAACAATAGCTGATACTATATTCCTGTGTATTAATCACTGTTCTGGTATCCTTTATATATTAACTCATTTAATTCTTTTAATTTTTAAAATTGTGGTAAATTACACATAAAATTTACATTTTAACCATTTAAAAATATGCAGTTCAGTGGTATTAAGTACATTCATATTGTGTGCAACTGTCACCAACATCTATCTTCAGAACTCTTTGATTTTGTATAACTGAAATTCTATACTCATTAAACAGTAACTTCTTATTCTCCCCATTCCCCTGGCAACCACTGTTCTCCATTCTGTCTCTGATTTTGATTACTCTAGGTACTTCATAGGGAATGATAAAGTGTTTGTCTAGTTGTGACTGGCTAATTTCACTTAGCATAATGCCCTCAAGGTTCATATGCTGTAGCATATATCACAATTTCCTTCCTTTTAAAGGCTGAATATCTTTCCATTTTATGTATATGCTGCATTTTGCTTATTCATCCCTCCGTGGATACTTGGATTGCTTCAGTGGTTTAGCTATTGTGAATAAGGCTGCTGTGGACATGAATGCACTAACTCATTTAATTCTTAAAACTATCTTAGGAGGTGAGGACTTCTGGTGAGGAAACAGACACTTAGTCAAGTAACTTGTGCAAAGTTACACAATTAGTAAGAGCTGGTATGGGATGAATGGTTCTTAACCACTATAGTAGAGTCCCATATAATTTTCTGTGCTGGTACCTTCTCTTTTGCCTATAGATATCTTCACCCCTCTTTGCTATATGTTAACATGTAATTAATGGTATGTAGTACAAATACTTTTAATGCTAATGTTGGCAAATGAACAGTTCATTTTATTTATTAGTGTTTGTTGCATTTTAACTATACTTCAACCCAATTACAAAATGAAATTGAAACTCCCTAAGCTGGATTTTAACACTCCTACTTGCTCCCTGTATGCTTCTTTTTCACCATGATGTGATCATTTGTTATATGTAGTAGCTATATAATTCCTGGACAAGTTGGAGTGATAGAGTGCTTTGACTAGGACCTGTTAATTGGAGTATGGGAGATTTCATGGGAGTTTTGAATAGGAATCTGAAGATATGTATTTTGAGACAGGATGGTGTAGCAGTATAGCTACATGGGCTTAGAAACAGACATATACAAATTCCTGAGCAGTGGAGGATGGCAAAATGAGAAGAGAATAAGGAAGTTGCAATTGTGAAGTTAAAGCATATAGTTAGGAGTTGGACCTTCATAATATTGGATGAGATTTTTGGTTCCAGTTTGCCTGCTTGATTTTTAGAGATCTAGATAGCAAGCACTATTGAGTCTGGAATTACAGGCTCTGGAACTTGGATTTTTCATCAGAGCCCATAATTATAGCAGTCATACCATTGACAGTTTGCAAATTAATTTTTTAAAATTGTCGAGTAGTTTGGAAAAAATTTGCTCCTTCCTTACACTTGGTATTTAATATGTCATTAATTTTGTGGAATAAGAGAGAGGAATCTAGAAACTGACACTGGGCCCCATACCCTGCCAAACTCTGTCATAGTGTTGCTTTTTAAATTGACAGATTTGCACAAGACTCTAAATCTTGATGGTTGAAGGGACTTTCCTGAAACAGATTTTGAAGACGATTAATAATCTGTTAATAGAAATAAGCACACATGGTACTTTGATAAGGCTTGAGATTTTGTGATTCTTTATGGTAGGTATCTCTACGTCTTCAAAATTTACTTGTGATGAATTAACTAAAATTAAAATGAAAGTTACAGTCTTTTGACTGTTGACTTTCCTATAGACATAATTTACCCAGTACTGTTTATTAAGATTAAACTGTTTAGATAAACAGGACATAGTAAAAAATTTGTGGTAGAAGCCACATATAAAATAAAGATGGCTTATGTAGAAGCCATTTAAATGTTGGCAAATTGTCCAAATCTTCAGTGGCATGCTGCTGGCCTGCCATTTAATATACAATTAACATTCTAAGATCAAAGACTAGTTAGATTAATTTGACAATTAAATTGGTGGAGAAGTGAATAGGCTTTGCAATTTAAAACTAAATAATACATGTTGTCTGCTTAATTACTGTTGTGTTCATGTAAGTGATCACATAATAGAAGGGAATTGTGGGCTTAAAGTGAATTTAAGACCATAAAGCCATAATCAGTCACATCTGTTTCATGACTTTAAATTGATGTGGTATGAGTGTGAAAGAAGAGCTCATCCTTTGAAGAGGCCTGCTGTGCTTATAGAATCAATAAGTCAAAACAAAAATACCTGTAGGGTTAGAATCTTTTATATTGCCAAATGAAAATTTTGATAGTTTTTGGTAAAGAGATTATGTTAGAGCTATGTTGTTATTTCACTGACTGTTAGCAGCAGTAAAAAGTCAAAAGATGGTTAGACAGTGTTACTGTATGTGTGTGTTCTTTTAAATTTGTTAATGTGAAACTGAGGATCTTAATATGAGTCCGTTGAATTTCCAGGAAGATGACATGAGGTAAAGTCCTCAAGACTGCCCCCTCTTCAGACACAGTTGCAAGTCTGGGCCTCCAGAACTTCTGACCAGCTAGCTTCAATTTGGGGTTCTCACAACCCCCTCTTTGGATTCAATTAATTTGCTAAAGCAACTCACAGAACTCAGGGAAACTTATGTTTACTGGTTTATTATAAAGGATATTACAAAGAATATGGATGAAGAGATGCATAGGATGAAGCATGGGGAAAAGAGTGCAGAGCTTTCATATCCTGGATGTGCCACCCTCCAGTAACCTCCACGTGTTCTGCTGTCTGGAAGCTCCCCAAACCCTGTCCTTGGTCTTTTATGGAGGCTTCATTATGTAGGTGTGAGGGAGTAAACCATTGACCATTGGTGATCAACTTAATCTTCAGCCCTTTCTCCTTCCTAGAAGATGTGGGGTGGTGCTGAAAGTCCCAACACTAACCTTGCCATGTTCTTTCCTAGTCCCCATCCCGAAGCTACCTAGGAGCTGCCAACCATCAGTCAACTCATTAATATACAAGAAAGCATCATTTTGGTGTTTCTGAGGATTTCAGGATTTGTATGCCAGGAAACGGTTGAAGAACAAATATATATATTTCATAATATCACAAATGCAAACAAAGGATGTTTAAATTATCTGGTCTTTTTCTGAGATTCATTAAGTTTAGATTGTATTTCTATGGAATTATAGTATAAATCATAATTCGGTGCCTCAACTAGCCTCTAAAGCTTACTCCTAAGGTAGCTAAATTACTTATTATGTATATATACTATGAAAAATGACAAAATGTACTGTTTCAACACTGGTAATTAAGCAAACTGCCATTGTAACATAAGAAGTTTATGAAAACTATTTTGAATAATTTAAAAACTTTGGGGAAAACTGGATTTTATAAGATAAGGAGATAGAGACTATTATATAAGGAGATTGTGAAGGGGGTTTTGACACTGATTCTTTATTGTCTAGATGGATTAAACAACTTACTACTCTAAATTTTGCTTTATACAGAAGTGTCACTAGCTTTGATCAGAGTTTTTGTTGGTTCATGAATGGAACTAAGTTAAAGGAGGTGAGAAAGAGAAATACGTTTTTTCTTTTTCTTTTTAAAAGGTTGCGGTAAAATATACTTAAGACTTCTTATTTTAAAAAAAAGAGTTGAAAGAAACAGGAAAAAATGGGTTAAAGAAGACATGGGTATATTTGCCTCAAGACAGGCAAAGTGTGCATGAGCCCCATGGGGAAGGAAGAAAGTTGGAGTTTGGCAAGTCAGTTGTTCTTGTATTGTTTTTTGAATACATGACAGGTGTTGGTGAGTAGGGGGCATGGTCTGACCAACTGCTCTTATGTGAGGAAGGTTTATATATAATATCTAGGAAAGTGGTCTGAATTTTCTTTATAAGAAATTTTAGTATGCTTGAATTTATTTCTGTATACTAATACAACATTGAGAATTAGCTTTCAGGGACTTATGTGCCAATTCTATTGGGAATAAAAATGAGAAGAAATGTAGCTTGTATAGAAATAGCAGAGGTTTGGTAGTGAATTCTTATGAGAGAAAAGATGTACAAAGTAAACTCTAGAATTAGCATTATACACTTGTCTATGTTGAAGGATGGTAAATAGATGGTGTGTCTCTTGGCATGAAGTTACCAGGTAAAGGGCTAGTATTATGTAACCCTTGGTATTAAGGATATGTTAGGGACATTACAATGGGATTTCATCATAGGCACATTAAACCTCCTTACATTTAGCTGTATATATTGAGGCAAAAACAACAACAACAAAAACCCATTAACATCCTTTTTTTTTTTTTTAAAGTTAAAAAAAAATAGAGATGTGGTCTCGCTATCTTGGCCAGGCTAGTCTTGAACTCCTGGCCTCAAGTGATTCTCCGATTTGGCCTCCCAGAGTGCTAGGATTACAGACGTGTGTCACTATGCCTAGCCTTGTTCGCCCCTTGTTCGCCTTCTTGACTGTAAGCAATAGAAATCAACTTTGGCTAATTTATGCAAAGGAGTAAATAAGGAGAACCACTTTTGGAAAATGGATAGGAATCAAGGGAAGCTAGCAGCAAGGACCAGAGCCACGGTCAGGGCACAGGAACACTTTGATTAGGAAGCCACCATTAGCACTTGCTGACAATGTCTTTGCTGTTGCTATAAATAATTCTGCAACTATTCTTGTGCCTCTTTGTCACTCAAGTTAAAAGTTTTGGGAAAGGGACATGGATAGTCTGGTCTAGATCCTGAGCCTATTTCCAGCCTGCTAGGGGTAGGGAAAATCTGGGCCTTTGGGTTCCATCTAAACTCATGGTGTCCATCATTTCTTCCAAACAAAATGGGACAATTACTGCTTCCTTCTTAAATGCCCCATGGTTCAGTAAATATATCCAGTTCCTGAAGCCAGAACTTGGAACTTCTCTCATTTTCTCAGTCACATATCCAGTAAATAGCATATTGAATTACTGTCAGTCTACAACTTGAATATCTTGAGTTTATCTATTTATCTCTAAAATTATTGTTACTACTGTCCTAGTCACTGTGATTTCTCACATGGTCTATTACAGAGGCCTTATAATTTCCCTTGTCTATAGATTGGCCCCTATTCTGTTGGGGTGTACATTATGTGGTGATGAACTTTTAAAAATGCAGATGAGATTATGTCATTAGTTTGCTTAAAACATTTTAGTGGTCTGCATCTACTTACCTCCCATCTCTCAGTTCAAGTCCACCCTTTTATTTTGTATTAGGGGCTGGGATTTTGCAACCTACATTTCCCAGACTCCCTTGCCAGCTTGCTTCCTGTTGAGTTTTACCACTGGGAGCACAGGCAGGAATTTGGAAGGTGAGAGAAGGGACTACTCTTATTTCCAGTTTCTGTAAGGACACCTCCAACAGCAAAGGACAACTATTACTCCATTCTCCAACTTCTTTTGTCGCTATCTGCACCAGTCTTGCTGTTCCCTCTCAGAGATACCAGCTTCTGGGCAGGGCATCCTAGGTAGATAGAGTGCCACTTGTATCACTTCCTAACCTGCTGGACTTTGTTCCGTTAGTGGTTTGACCATCCTCTATTGGACACCTGTTCATAGAGATTCAAACTTAAGCTACAGGGCCATTTGTGGCCACCTCCTTAGAGGTTAGAGCATCCTGCCACATGGACCTCTTTCACCTTCTTCCAGGCATAGCCCTATAATGCTTTTCTTCCAAGCTCCTAGCTTTTCAATAACAGACCTCTTTCATTTTGTTTCCCTAGTCCTGCAGGTCATAGTGCTTCCTGCAACTATTAATCTCTGAGTTATTTCAGCCTTCCTGTTCTATGTTCTCAGCTTTCCAGTATCTTTGTAAGCAATGTGCTGTATTATATCTCCTGGGTTTGAATTCTGCATTATGGTTTCTGTTTGTCTCATACAAGTAGTTTTTTGTTTTCTAAGATAAAGTTTAAAAAAAAAAGTTAAAATAACTGGTAGCTGGGGGTGGGGGGATTAAAAAAATTTTCAGACTGAGTACGGTGACTCATGCCTGTAATCTCAGCACTTTTGGAGGCTGAGGTGGGAGGATTGCTTGAGCCCAGGAGTTTGAGGCTGCAATGAGCTATGTTCACACCACTGCACTCCAGCCTAGGTGACAGAGTGAGATCCTGTCTCAGAAAAAAAAAAGTTTACATAATTCCTATTTCTCTGTTACTTCTTAGTCTCATGCCATACCATTTTTCTGCTTTCTCTTTAAACTTGAGTATTCTGAACCTTTTTTAGTTACCAGAACATTGCTGCATTCTATCTTGTCTGAAGGACATTGCACCTACTAGTCTGTGTACTCCAACCCTCCCGTGCCTCATTTCTCTTCCTCTCTCACATTACAACCTATGCTGGGTTGACTCCTACATATTGAATGTGAGGGGTAGTACACTGTAGAGGGTGTACAAATAAACTATTGTCTAAGTTTTAATATCAGCATTGCTGTTGTGTCAGCGTTATGACATTGGGCAAGTTACTTATGTGTCTCAGTTTCCTCATCTGGAAAATGGGGATAATAATTTTACTGACCTGGTAAGGTTGTTGTAAGGATTGAATGAGTTAATAAAAGTGCTCTTTTCTTCAGAACATAGTAATTGCTCAGTAAGTGTAACCTGTTGTTGTTATCAGCTATGCATGAATTCCTCTGGAATGCCTTCCACGATCTCCAAACTCTGACAGGCTCTACCTTTGTAGGCTCCTGTAATAGCTTCTGCTTCACTGTTCTAATACCTATTATGGTTGGAATTATTTAATATCTTGCTTTCTTGTTAAGAGTGTAAATGATATGAAGTTGAGAAGAGAGTCTGTGCCATTTGCTGTTGTAACCCTGGCATCTAGTACTGCCTAGCATCTAGACTGGCTCCAGGTCGGCCCTTTAACTTATATTTTAAAAATTAATTGATTAAAAAATTTAAGAGAAAAGCCATAATAAGTTTGATAGGGGCTAGGAAAAATGGATAGACAGAGAGATGGTGGTGAAATAAATCAATGTAAATGATCAGCTTTTCTGTTTTTATTGCCCATCAAAAGGCTCTAGTATGGAGGCTGTATGATAGAAGAAGAGGAATATCTGTTGTTTTGAAGCCACTGTAGTACAAAGAACAAGGGTTAGAATCCTTTCTTAATTCATTGCCACTTTGCAAAGGGAAAATGTTTCTCTGGGTCTGATTATAGACTACATTTCCGGCTTGGTGGCTTTTTTCCCCCTTGTAGCTTTAATTTTGCCCCCTGTGTCTAAAAGCAATTTGTGTTTATTTCTAAAAATTTTAAAAATACAGAAAAGCATAATGAGGAAAGCAAATATCATTGATAATTCTATTACATAGAGATGGGGCAGCTCTTACTATTTTGGTATAGGCTTTACTCTCTATATTTATGATATACATACAGTTTTGTCCTCCTGTCCTCTGTGTAATTATTTAATATATTCTGGTTTTAAACTTGCTTTTCTCCCACTAAATATATTGTAAATTTCTTTCCATATTAATTAATATTTTTATCATTGTTTAAAAAATGCTTGACTAGTATGCTTTTACATGAATATGCAATATTTATTTTACCTATTTGCTGAATGATGGACATTTGAGTTTTTACCCTTTCACTGTTACAAAATATTATGATGAACTTTGTTGTATATACAGCTTTGCTTAACAAATATTGAGTGCCTTCCTTTAGTGTTTATTCAGATAGACTGTGCAAGATACGTAAGCTGTGAGAAAGAACAAAATAGATAGGATTTCTGCCTTCATAGAGTATGAGATAAATTCCTAAATTGATGATCAGAGTTGGGTCTAAATTGGTGATAACTTTACATTACAAGGAGTTTAAGGACCATTTTACTCTCAGACTACTAGGAGGAATGTGAATTAGGACTCTAAGGTGGTATTAGTTACCATTGTTTTCCGTCAGTTTTCCTTCTCTTTAATTATGTACTTCCTAATTTTATTAATATATATTTGGTTGTTTTACTTAATTATATATCTCACATCTCAGCAACTGCTCTGAAAGATTATTTCCAGTTTTGGTAGAAAACCTGCATTTACAGTAAAGTAGTCTATAAATCTGGCTTTTCTGTAATCCATATACCTTTGGTGTATATACTTTAGCATTTTCTATCTGGGAAACGTATACTGAATTAAATTTTGCCTTTTAATGGGAATGAATATAATACAAATACCTATTGATAATTCTGAATATTAAATTTGCAGTTGAGATAATTTCCTAATTAATAAGAAATTATATTGCACCATAGTTATATACTAAGGCAGCATCTGACAGTTTGTGAGGTAGTTGCCTCTTTTTAAAGAATCTGGCTGCTTTCAGGGACTTCGGAGTGATGTGGAAATATTTCCACATTCCTTACATGAAATAGCTCATTACTTTTTGTTAGTATCACATAACAAAAGAACATATGATTTGGAATGACTGGAGTTCAAACCAAAAATCATAGCTCAGGAACTTGTGTTCCAAAGCCTGAAAATTTGTGTGTGCAGAAGAATCCCTAAATACCAAGTGCTAAATAATTTCTCTGGTGTTTCTGCAGGTGCAAGCTCTGTTTCTCATAAGCTATCTTTTTTGTAAATCCCGTCCTCTAAAGCTTTTTCTTCCTTATCTTTTAAATCTGTTTATACACATGTGTACATAGAAAGTATTTTCTTTTGATTGATACTCTACTCGATTTAAAAGAAAAGGTCTGATACTAACGTGTGTGTGTGTGTGTGTGTGTGTGTAAAATAAATATATCTTCACCCTGGGATAATACCTATTCTATTTAAACATTAAATTTAAAATTCTCAATTTCTGGGCAGTCAGTGAAAGGGGAAATATAATTTCAGTTATCATTATTCCATGATCATAAGAGTAAATCGTTTCTTTTTTCTGAATTCTAACATTTATTAGCTTAAGTCAGCTTTTCTCAAATTGTAAGTATAGAACACCAATTCTGTCAAATTTTAACAGATATCAGGATTAAGTTTAGGAAACAATGGACTAAATAAGATGAACAGATTTATTTATATATTTTATCATAACTTTAAATATCCTAATATATATCTTGACTTTCTAAGAGAAAGATACAGTGGTTTCCTAACTTGTTTGCCTTGAAATACCCTTTTGGTGAATATCAACTTTGCAAAATGCCAGCCTAAGTCCTTAACAACATGATGGGTTGTGTGTCTTCCATGCCATTTTTGCAGACGATGTCATCATTGCTTTTTATTTGATCTTCCCTTTTGTTGATTTAAATTCCTTTTGAAACATAATCCAAGGCAAAGCTTACTTCTTCCAAGTAGCTTAGATTCTGTCTATCCACCCGGAATTGCTGCTTTTGAAAAGCATGTGCCAGAGGGCCTTGCGAACTAAGTATTCCTGTTGTCTGTGTGCCGGCTGGCCTGGCATTTGGTCTAGGAGTCTTTCAGGTACACAGTCAGTCCAGACTGAGGCTGAATTTATTTTTCCTAGTGAAACCTGAGTCCCCACACTTCCCATCTACTAGGGCTGCAGCTATTATAGCAAGGGCCTGAGCTCTCCATCTGCTCCCCAGACACCTGCTGGAACTAATTATCATTATTATTAAAACTTAAAAAAAAATTTTTTTTGTGGCACTATTCACAATAGCAAAGACTTGGAACCAACCCAAATGTCCAACAACGATAGACTGGATTAAGAAAATGTGGCACATACACCCTATGGAATACTATGCAGCCATAAAAAATGATGAGTTCATGTCCTTTATAGGGACATGGATGAAACTGGAAACCATCATTCTCAGTAAACTATCGCAAGGACAAAAAACCAAACACCGCATGTTCTCACTCATAGGTGGGAATTGAACAATGAGAACACATGGACACAGGAAGGGGAACATCACACTGCAGGGACTGTTGTGGGGTGGGGGGAGGGGGGAGGGACAGCATTAGGAGATATACCTAATGCTAAATGACGAGTTACTGGGTGTAGCACAACAACATTGCACATGGATACATATGTAACAAACCTGCACATTGTGCACATGTACCCTAAAACTTACAAAGTATAATAATAATTAAAAAAATAAAATAAAATAAAATAAAAAAAGAAAATTTGAAAAAAAAATTTTTTTTCTGTTATGTTGCCTTTTTTCCTTTCCTTTTTCTTTTTTCACTTTTTTTTTTTTGGAACTGATTATTTTGGAAACAGCAAAGAACAACATACTTCACAATCTAATTCAAAAACATAAGCCCCTTTGGTCTTCCATGCTGCTCTTTTCCATTTTGTTTGTATGCTTGTTTTCCCTTCATCAGCTCTCCTATTTCTCCTCACCTATCCTAAACATGTGTACTTTGCTCTTCAGAACATTGGTTTGTGGTTAGCTAGTTATCCACTATTATATTAGCTTCCATATACTGTTAGCTTGCATCTCTTCATTTAATATTTCTTCTGTCCCCTAATCTTAACTTGATTCAGCTGCATCTTTCAGTCGTTGCTGCCCTTTTTTTTGGACATACCTCAGGTACTTTGTGGGTAGGAGGTTGGACAGTCTGGTCAGTGTTCTCTTTCATTTTCATTGGTACCTCCAGACCACTCTTCTTCCAGTCTTTCATTTAACACCAAACACCAAACAAAAACAGCCTAGCAAAATGATTCTGTTTCTTTGAGTCTTATGCCTTTTAACTTTCTAATCTTTTTCACTATAAATTTTTTCTCATTCTTTGAAGACTTTGGTTCCTGGATATGATCTTCATTTTCACCCCAAGTAGTCTTATTATCCATTTGGTAGTATAGCTTCCCAGACTGTAATGTCCTCAACTTCAATCTATCTTGACTTTATATGTGGTGTGAAATAGAACTCCATTCTTGATTTGCTGATGAGAAATCAGTGATGATAACCTGACCATTTGAAGAATGACAGGTTGTTAAGTGTATGAATTCCCCCATATATTGATTGAGTTTAAGAAGATAAGAGCTAATTGAAAATCTTATGGCTGTTTAAAAATATTTTAATTTTATAGTCATAAATGAGAAGAAAAGTTATACCTGATATTGTGGTACCTGGCTATATCATGATATTGATTCAAAGAGAGGGATTAGCTGTTTTGCTAACAGGTATGGTAGAAAGAGCACTGGATAATTTAAAGTCTGGCAAATGGCAAATCACTTAATGTTTTTCACTGCTTTTTTCTGTTTTGAAGTGGAGAGAATACCTAATCCATATAGTTATTGAGCTAATAAAATACATTTACACATGTCTATATGTGTGTTTTGTAAACTTTGTAAGGCTTCAATGTTTCAGATCTCATAAAAATTAGAGAACCATTCTCTGTTAGGATGGATTCATAAGGTTACTCCTGAACATCACATTATCTCCATAAAAAACTTAGATTTCCCTATACTCTGTGTTTTCTATAGGAAATGAAAAAAGTTAAAAAAATTGGGCCGGGCG
>NW_026652277.1:106409415-106549106 GCF_009828535.3 Hylobates moloch | reverse complement strand
AAAAAAAAAAAAAAAAAAGAAAATTATTATTTGTGATACTTTAATCTACATGATAGAGAGACTCTAGTGAACATTAGTCTACAGATGTTTAAGGTCTATGGAAACCAGTTTGTTATTTCTCATGATGCTGTTCTTGATATTATACTTTAAATATTAGCTTTTAATGTTTCATTTACAGGTACATGATGTTGATTGATGGCACAAATGAAGTTTTTATGATTGATAGAGACAATTCAGTATTTCATGTTTCAAATCTGGAATTTCCATTTCGTAAAGATCTTCGTATGCATTTATCAAATACTCTCTTGGATGGCGTAAGTCATATTTATGTATACTATAAAACTAAACATTGCCGTTTTTATTTTCCTTGTAAGTAAATGTGTATTTCTGTTGGTTAAGAAATTTCAAATGAAATCTAACTTTTTTTTTTTTTTTTTGAGACAGAGTCTGTCTCTGTCACCCAGGCTGGAGTCCAATGGCATGAGCTCGGCTCACTGCAACCTTTGCCTCCTGGGTTCAAGTTATTCTCCTGCCTTAGCCTCCCCAGTAGCTGGGATTACAGGCATGCACCACCACGCCCGGCTAATTTTTGCATTTTTAGTAGAGAAGGGGTTTCACATGTTGGTCAGGCTGGTCTCGAACTCCTGACCTCGTGATCCACCCGCCTCGGCCTCCCAAAGTGCTGGGATTACAGGCATGAGCCACTGCGCCCGGCCAAATCTAACTTTTATTAGGATGTTAAGTGTCATTTATTTCTTATGTGTACTTACATTGAATTAAGGTCCTTTTAAAGAGGGATCTGCCAACTGAATCTTTGAACATAAGTAAGACTTTGAGATATTTTCTTTAGTGGAGAAATTTGTTAAAGATATGCAAAGTGTGTTAAATGAGTGCTCTGGTCAAATATGTATACATATGGATAGTTATATAATTTTGCATGAAGAGAAACAAATGTTACATGTGATTAGTAATTTGTCTTTTTTCCCACACTTAGCAATGTGTTTTGGACATCTTTTTCACATAAATGTCTGAATGGTTTACCATTGTATATATAGAGACCATAAATTGGGGTTTCCAAACTATCTTGATTGTGAAAATTGTAGGGTTAAAAAATTGCTTGTTTAAAATATGACCCTTGCCAATAGCATATCCTAGACCATATGAATTGAAATCTCCCAGGGGCCTACATGTCCATACAGGTGACCAAGTGATTGTAATTAGGCAAGTTTGAGAAACAGTTCTGCAATTTATTTAACCAGTTCCCTTTTGTTGGACATTTTGATTTTTGTATTTTTTCCTGTATCTAGTAAATTTTCATTCCTATGACAGCATGTGTAACAAAATACCACTTTCTAATAAAAATGATATATATACATATGTACATGTATATGTATCTATATGTATATAGATTTAACTGTCATATTATAGTTAATGTGACTGGCACCCTTGGAGTTATATAGTACATAAAAGTCATAGTCATTTGTGGCAGCTCTGGTAGTTGGTTCATGGGAACAGCAGGAACATTTTAGTTTTTGTTATCTTTATTTAAGGTACTTTTTTTTAGCATTATAATTAATAAAATATAAGAAAGGAAAAGACTTAAGTAATAGCATTTGTCAAAGTTTAGTCTAGTTTATAATTGAACTAATGTTTGTTGAGTGCCTATTATGAGTTGCTATACCAAGAGTACGGGTATTGCTTAGAGGGTTGAGGAGAAGGCCTCACCCTTGAAACATTTTACTTAATTGAGTAGGGTGGAGAATGAATGCTAATGATGGAAGAGACCTTTGAATAAAACAGTAACCCAAAGAGAGGTATTTAAGTCCTGAGGTAGTTTAGAGGAGAAATAAATCACATCTAGTTAGTCAGGAACTAAATATGTTTTATGTAGGAGTTGGCATTAGAAACAGAAAGATTTCTATAGAAAGATTTTTGATGGACATGGGCTAAGGGCATTCTAGGTAGGAAATAATGCTTAAAAATTAGATATTTAACCATCTGCAGATTTAACTTAGCAATACTATTTATTTCACCTCAAACTTGGATAACTGAGAGCAGCATAATAGATTCTTGTGAAGTTTTAAAAATAGCAATATGATTCATGATGTCAATTTACTTGGGCTAGAATTATAGTTGCCATATCTGTTTTTTTTGGTTAGTTAATTAAAACAGTCCTCTGTAGTTTCCTGTTTCTTCTACATTTTCATGTGCAAATTGTTTTTGTAAAATTCCAAATCCAAGAATAATTCAAACCACCTAATTGTCTGTCAGATGTGAGCATTGAAGCTTTTGTTTTGCTTTGCTTAACTATGTTCTTTGACCTATAAAATGTGGAAAATAGGAATTTAGAAATATTGCATTAATTCACCTGAAACACATCAGTGAAATTTAATCAATTTAATATTGAGACTAAGATAAGAATATAGCAGTTAATCATTAAAGTTAATAGCAAGAATTTTGGAAAAATTCCATGTCTTTTTCAACTATTAATTTTTAATAAAACACTGCATGCTTATTGTTGAAATTTTAGAAAGTCTGTAAACTTAAAGTAGAGAAAATTAACAATCAAGAAGAGATGACATTTTGTATTTTGATGTTAAAAGGAAATATCCTTTTAGTAACTTCGTTGTGCTAATAATTATATAACATGTATAACCAATATGTATATCGCTGACATTTAATACATGTTGTGTATCTGGGGTTCTGTTATTCCTCTTCAATCTGAAGAACTGCTTTTAGGATTTCTTTTTTTTTTAATTTAGTTCTTTTTTTAAAAAAATTGAGATACGATTTACATACTGTGAAATTCACTATTTTACGATGTTCAATCCAGTGGTTTTTAGTCTTTTCCACAAGGTCATAAAATCAAGACCACTATCTAATTCCGGAACATTTCATCACCTATATGGACTGTGATGATTAGAACCAAGGGAGCCTTATATGAAAGATTTCAAGGAATGAGTTACAGAGATGAGCCTTGAAGGCCCACAGGTTTTGAAAACCCTTCAGTGGTTCCCTGTTCCTCATAGCACAAAAGCCAGACTATTCAGTATAATATTCTTTATATCTGAAGCATGCCTGTGTCTTCAGTCTCATCTTTGATTGTGATTGCTAATCACAAATACTCAGCTTTGGACAATTTACCCCAAGCCATCTTTTTTCATGCCTTTGTTATACCATTTGGCCTATCCACGATCCTGTTGGAAAATATACTCTGCATCTTTCAGGATGCAGCTAATGGTCATGTACCTTATTACCAAACTTTCTCTTATTCTTCAAGTAGAAATAACTACACTCCTTGTATTTAGGCTTAGGTAATGCTTTCTTACAACAACAAAATATATTTTTCCTAAATCAGTGTATTTTTTTGTAATTTTAGATGGTTGTACATGGAATTTCTGTTATAAAATTAGAAGCAAGAAAACCTATCTGGTTTCCAAGTAAGAATATGAGGAAAGAAACATAATTTTAGGTCAAAAACATATTAATAATTAAAATTTTATGTAATACTGCATTTTATACCTGTAGTCATCCTTTAATGTCATTATCTTGTTCTGTCAGACTGCAGATTTTTTTTTACTTTTTAATGGCTATGGTAGATTTGCAGTGATCTGTTCATACTCTCTTGCCCCGTTCCCTTTGATCAAAGCCTAGTAAAGTGGTATGAAACCAAGAAAGGCCACATGGCTCACATGGGAATTAAATCAATAATGAGGGTGCCATTTATTGTCATAGATTTTATGATTAAAGTAATTGATGTATAACAAAATTTAAAGCATTAATGATTAAACAAAAACATTTTTAAAAAACATCCTGACTTTTAGAATTTAAAATTTGTAGTCTCCTACCCATAATTGTCGCTTAGTAATTCAAGCATAAAGAAAAATGTAGCATGGAAATTCAAATATAAAAAATATGATGAGATATTGTCAGGTGATTCTATTTCAGTATAGAATAAATGCATGATGGGGATGGGGGGCTAACAGTTTATTGATATGATCTGGGTACAAGTGTGTTCACTTTGAAATTTCATCAGGTTATATATTTATGGTTTATGTGCTTACTGTGCGTATGCCATATTTCAGCTAAATTAAAAAAATTGTAATTAAAGTATGAAGAAACTTACCTTCTTTTCTCTTTCAAGGAGATGATTATTGACAGAGTAAATGGACAGGCTGTTCCTAGATATTTGATATATGACATAATTAAATTCAATGTAAGTACCTATAATTTATAAAATACAAGTTATTACTGAAATAATGAATGTATTTTTGACAAATAGTCTTTAGTCCTGCCTTAGAGATAGTAGGAAAGAAAATTTGTGACTCAGGTTACTCACTGGGTATCTTTTTGTTAATCCTTTTATATCTCCTTTTCTTTCTCTTATTGTTAATTTTCACACATTTCTTTGTTTTAGGTTTCTTTAACTTGCAAGTGAGTAAAGAATAATGGCTTAACTCTGATAAAATAAGACAGCATTTCACAAAATGAAAATTTCTGATTTTAATTATCCTGTACTTGATTTTTTTCTTTTAAATCTCATGAGTTTATTTCTGTCACCAAAACAGCAACAAAACAAAAGAGAAACTGATTATGAGCTGTTGAATGGGTAATAAATTGCAGTATTAATTCAGGATTGCATTAATCCAGGTTATTAAAAGGCATTTTTTTCCTGGACATTTTTAATGCACACATCTAATTTTTTGATTGAATTTCTGTGTTTAAAACAAAGAGCTTCAAATTTAAGAGCCGCAGGGCCAGAAAACATCAAGTTTTATTTTGTTCTGTTTGACTGTATTCCTCAAAAGTAATGCTTTCCAGAATTGGCTTAATCTTATCACAGATCTTGGAATAGCATTCATTGGCCTATAACTAGACATAAGGGGTGGCAGGGTGGCTTTGTTTCTTTGTGAGTAGGTAAGTTCTGTCTCCTTTACTTCTTGACACTGAGCTCTGCTTTAATACATGTTCAGTCTGGGCTTACTCTCATTTCTTAGCTGAGTACTCTGTCTTAGATAGCAGTTTTCTAATACTTTTTTTTTTTTATTATACTTTAGGTTTTAGGGTACATGTGCACAATGTGCAGGTTTGTTACATATGTATCCATGTGCCATGTTGATTTCCTGCACCCATTAACTCGTCATTTAGCATTAGGTGTATCTCCTAATGCTGTCCCTCCCCCCTCCCCCCACCCCACAACAGTCCCCGGAGTGTGATGTTCCCCTTCCTGTGTCCATGAGTTCTCATTGTTCAATTCCCACCTATGAGTGAGAACATGCGGTGTTTGGTTTTTTGTCCTTGCGATAGTTTACTGAGAATGATGGTTTCCAGTTTCATCCATGTCCCTACAAAGGACACAAACTCATCATTTTTTATGGCTGCATAGTATTCCATGGTGTATATGTGCCACATTTTCTTAATCCAGTCTATTGTTGTTGGACATTTGGGTTGGTTCCAACTCTTTGCTATTGTGAATAGTGCCGCAATAAACATACATGTGCATGTGTCTTTATAGCAGCATGATTTATAGTCCTTTGGGTATATACCCAGTAATGGGATGGCTGGGTCAAATGGTATTTCTAGTTCGAGATCCCTGAGGAATCGCCACACTGACTTCCACAATGGTTGAACTAGTTTACAGTCCCACCAACAGTGTAAAAGTGTTCCTATTTCTCCACATCCTCTCCAGCACCTGTTGTTTCCTGCTTTTTTAATGATGGCCATTCTAACTGGTGTGAGATGGTATCTCACTGTGGTTTTGATTTGCATTTCTCTGATGGCCAGTGATGATGAGCATTTCTTCATGTGTTTTTTGGCTGCATAAATGTCTTCTTTTGAGAAGTGTCTGTTCATGTCCTTTGCCCACTTTTTGATGGGGTTGTTTGTTTTTTTCTTGTAAATTTGTTTGAGTTCATTGTAGATTCTGGATATTAGCCCTTTGTCAGATGAGTAGGTTGCAAAAATGTTCTCCCATTCTGTAGGTTGCCTGTTCACTCTGATGGTAGTTTCTTTTGCTGTGCAGAAGCTCTTTAGTTTAATTAGATCCCATCTGTCAATTTTGGCTTTTGTTGCCATTGCTTTTGGTGTTTTAGACATGAAGTCCTTGCCCACGCCTATGTCCTGAATGGTATTGCCTAGGTTTTCTTGTAGGATTTTAATGGTTTTAGGTCTAACATGTAAGTCTTTAATCCATCTTGAATTAATTTTTGTATAAGGTGTAAGGAAGGGATCCAGTTTCAGCTTTCTACATATGGCTAGCCAGTTTTCCCAGCACCATTTATTAAATAGGGAATCCTTTCCCCATTGCTTGTTTTTGTCAGGTTTGTCAAAGATCAGATAGTTGTAGCTATGCGGCATCATTTCTGAGGGCTCTGTTCTGTTCCATTGATCTATGTCTCTGTTGTGGTACCAGTACCATGCTGTTTTGGTTGCTGTAGCCTTGTAGTATAGTTTAAAGTCAGGTAGCGTGATGCCTCCAGCTTTGTTCTTTTGGCTTAGGATTGACTTGGCGATGTGGGCTCTTTTTTGGTTCCATATAAACTTTAAAGTAGTTTTTTCCAATTCTTTGAAGAAAGTCATTGGTAGCTTGATGGGGATGGCATTGAATCTATAGATTAAACAAAAAAAGGCAGGGGTTGCAATCCTAGTCTCTGATAAAATAGACTTTAAACCAACAAAGATCAAAAGAGACAAAGAAGGCCATTACATAATGGTAAAGGGATCAATTCAACAAGAAGAGCTAACTATCCTAAATATATATGCACCCAACACAGGAGCACCCAGATTCATAAAGCAAGTCCTGAGTGACCTACAAAGGGACTTAAACTCCCACACAATAATAATGGGAGATTTTAACATCCCACTGTCAACATTAGACAGATCAACGAGACAGAAAGTTAACAAGGATATCCAGGAATTGAACTCAGCTCTACATAAAGTGGACCTAATAGACATCTACAGAACTCTCCACCCCAAATCAACAGAATATACGTTTTTTTCAGCACCACACCACACCTATTCCAAAATTGACCACATAGTTGGAAGTAAAGCTCTCCTCAGCAAATGTAAAAGAACAGAAATTATAACAAACTGTCTCTCAGACCACAGTGCAATCAAACTAGAACTCAGGATTAAGAAACTCACTCAAAACCGCTCAACTACATGGAAACTGAACAACCTGCTCCTGAATGACTATTGGGTACATAATGAAATGAAGGCAGAAATAAAGATGTTCTTTGAAACCAATGAGAACAAAGACACAACATACCAGAATCTCTGGGACACATTCAAAGCAGTGTGTAGAGGGAAATTTATAGCACTAAATGCCCACAAGAGAAAGCAGGAAAGATCCAAAATTGACACCCTAACATCACAATTAAAAGAACTAGAAAAGCAAGAGCAAATACTTTTTAAGAATATGAAAAATTTCACCATATAGAAGAGTCTAAAAAATAATATAAGGAATACTCATGTACTGACCACCTAGATTTGTTAAAACTTCATACTTTTGGTCCACTTTCTTTTTAATAAGACATGATTCAGTACGAATCCAATAGAAGTTTCTTAGTTACACCTCTCTCCTATTCTCAAATCTCTTGCCCAGAATCAGCCTCTACCCTGAATTTGGTGTGTTTATTGTTCCCACGAATGTTTCAGATACTTTTACTATCTATGTGTGTATCCATAAAATATATATGATATTCTTTTGCAAGGTTTCTGGTGTTATATAAATGTTATTGTACTATACCTTTGCTGACCTTTGCTCAACAAGATATTGTTGAGATTTATTTGTACTAATACGTCTAGATTTAGTTCATTCACTTTAATTACCATTGAGTATTAAATTGTATAAATATACAGAATTTATCCTTTTTCCTTTTGATGAACATTAAGATTTCCATTTTTTGCTTTTATATTACTACTGTATTGAACAATTTTATGTTTTTTTCTTGTGCACAAGTGAAAATTTCGCTAGGACAGTTGTTCCCATTCTTGGAATGTAATTACCTGGAAAGTGTTTTTAAAAACTCTATTCTGTCATTAGCATGTCATGGAGATTGTGATTAAATCAGCAGCTTCAGCTGTATTATCTGCATTGCTAAATTTCTCTCAGAAATAGTTGTTTCAGTTTGCCAAAGTTGGTTTTATCAGACATTTATATTACTGCCAATTTGATGTGTGTGAAATGGTATCATCCTGTTTTAATTTGCTTTTCCTTGATTACTAACAAGGTTTAACATATTTCTAATTTTTTTTTACTTGTTTGGAATTTGTATGATTTAATTGCAAGTTTGTATAATCTTATAATACAATCTTCTATTTTTTCTATTTGGTTGTCTATTTTTTTCCCTGATTACCAATGAAGTTGGACATATTTCTGAGGTTTATTTTTATCTGTTTGTATTTTTCTTTTGTAACTTAATTGCAAGTTTGTTCTATTTGGTTTTCTGTCTTTTTTTTTCTTCTTAATATGTAGGAGTCAATTACCTTTTCTAGATTCTAGTCCTTTCCTGGTTATATGTGTGGTAATATGTTTTCCAAATCGGTGTTTATTAATGCACAGAAGCTTTAAATTTTAATGAAATCAGTCTCATCAGACCTTCCCAAATATTGTACTTTTTGTTTTGTTTAAGAAATTAATCTATATTTTATTCTAAAAATGATTGTTATGCTTTTTGTCTTTAGGTCAATAATTGTTTATTCAATACATATTTATTGTGTGCCTATTACCATATTTCATGATTTTAAGCCACATATATTTTTACATTTCTGATATTGGGATGCATTTATAATTGAAAGTATCGTATATTTAATTCTTTAATTTACTATGGAGCCTTTATGGATGATTAACAACGTTATTTATTTTGTATCACCAAATCAGGGCCACTGTTAGAAAAAGAATTTTTTTGAAATAATATTTAAAATCTTTTCAGTCCGTTAGTTTATTAGCTTGTCCAGAAAGAATTTCATCAATTATCTTTTTTTTTCACCCTCTGACTCTCAGCATCAATCATCTTTTATATGTCAAGTACATATGTACTAGGTATACAAAGATGAATGAGGCATAATTTCTTGCCTTTAAAGAATTCACACGCTAGTGTACTGGCTTCCAAAGAAGGCCATTTGCACAGCGTTTCATTGGAATTTGGGAAGAACACAGGAGAACTTAAAAAAAAATTAATACATTATTTTGTCTGTTTTATAACATTTTACATTAAAAACATAACATTTTATAATATTTCACAGTTGTATATGTATACACATTTTTAAAAAATAGGCATTTTTTAATGTATTTGTTAGGATATGTGTTTAGATTGGATATAAAATTAAAGCAAATTTGCAGACTATTATGGATGAAATATAAATGTAAAGAAATTATAATTTTAAAATCATAAACATAACAAAGGTATATAAAAGATATAGTGGTATTAGAGAGGTGAGAGTATTCCAACTTCCCTGGGTATAGTTGAGTCACTGAACCATGGAATTGCAGACTGAGAAAGTGACACAAATTAGTTTTGAAGGATTGAGTCATGGAGGTCAGGAGCATTAGATGGTTTGTTAGCATACTTTTTTTTTTTGAGACTATCTTCCTCTGTCACCCAGGCTGGAGTGCAGTGGCACGATCTCAGCTCACAGCAACCTCTGCCTCCTGTGTTCAAGCAATTCTTGTGCCTCAGCCTCCTGAGTAGCTGGGACCACAGGCGTGTGCCCCTATGCCCAGCTAATTTTTGTATTTTTAGCACAAAAATACAAATACATGAGGTTTTGCCATGATGGCTACGCTGGTCACGAACTTCTGGCCTCAAGCAATCTGCCCACTTCAGCCTCCCAAAGTGCTGGGATTACAGGTGTGAGCCAACTGCATCCGGCCTGTTAGTATACTTGATGGATGGTAAGGTGTGGGACATAGCAAAAAATGAGAATGGATTGTTAAGTAAAGGGCCAGATTACTTGAATAAGGCATTTTAACTTAGTTCTTTATGTAATAAGGCATTGTTAAAGGGTTTTCATTATAGTAATGATATGAACATACTTTTACTATTTCGAAAGATAACTAGTGGCAGTATGGATAGGGTTTTGAAGGGAGTAAGAACTGAAAACAGGGGACAAGCTAGTCAATAATTATTGAGTGTTTCCTGTAGTCTTAGTGATTCAACACCTATCTGTTGAGAGCTTAACTTTGCCCATAGGCATTGTGGATTTGAAGGTGAACTTGCTTTCAGTCTATTCTTGAAGTTTGGTGAATTTATGTATAAAGGTAGAAAGCTTCTAGGAGGGAATTTAGACATTTACATATTTAACAGTTGTTAGACTTTTTTTTTTTTTTTTTTTAGAACATACAAGAGGGCTTGCTTATTCTACTTTAATTTTATAAGTGTCTGAATTCTTTTAATAACTCTAATAAACCAGCCTAACATTTTAGATTTTTCAACCTTGTTGACGATGTTGATTGCATAGAAAAGATGACACATGGACTGTATGGTTATTTACTAGCATTTCCCCAATAAATATCCTTTACAGATGGTTGTACGCCTTTATGTAAAGAGAACGTGTGCTACCTCATACCTCTCACTCACTTTGTCTCACTCCTTATTCTTTGCTGAATATCAAAGTTGTCATCCTTCTAAAGTTGAGAAAAAGACATCCCCAAGGTACTCCTTAAGCAAGTGCTGCCACCCCTATGTAAACATTAGGTTGAGTAAATGTTAGGTTGGAGAATATACATTGGAGAAGAGGAAAAAGAAAAGATGGGGGAAAAATGCACGTAAGGTGTGTCCAGTTGCAAAGTAAAAAAGAAGAGTAGCTTATGTGCCATTGAAGCGATAATTACTAATCTGGATGATTACTGTCAACCAGATAATATAACTGTGTTTGTATATGCCACATGGATAGGACGAGACTTACCCTCAATTCATACAAAAGTGTTCATGTACTTTTAATTTCACAGTTCAAACCATATATGCTTTAAGAACACTCAAGGGAAAGTGTATTTGAGGGAGAGAACTATTTCTTTATAACTGTATAACTTTGAACGTATTATGTAAACTTCTGTGTTAGCTTCCAGATTTGAGGGTGTATTTGATACATATCTTCTGCTTGCTGATATCTATAGCATTAGCACTTTAAACAACAAAAAACATTGTAGGTAACTGTGCTACCTATTTTGGTGTGTTACTCGCTTGTACTTTTCTGAATTCTGTGGATTTTAGTTTTTATACTGTAATAGGGTGCTGTTAAAGGGTTTCAACTAATTTATATACATAATAAAGACCAGTGAGTATATATTTTTTCTATTTTAAAATGATTCTATACCTATAAATAGTATATTAATACTTTAATTCAGATGTGAAATTGTTTATTTTATTTTTTATTTTTTAAAATTTGGGGGTAGTGGTCTTGCTCTGTTGCCCAGGCTAGCCTCAAACTCCTGGGCTCACGTGATCCTCCTGCCTCAGCCTTCCAAAGTGCTGGGACTACAGGTGTGAGCCACCACACCCGGCCTAGATGTGAAATATTTCGATCAACTTACAGTAGAATTGTGCCACTTTCTCATACTGTTTTATACAGTTGTATTTTAAAATAAGTCTCTTTGTGTGTTTAGATAGTTCTGTTGTTAGTCAAACTAATTATTAGGGTTGGTATATATGTTTGTGCAGGCTGTGCACTGAATAACTCCAGAGGATGCTGTTTACACAGACTATTATGTATATTGTGGCAGCCTTTATAATTATGCTGATAAAATAGTAGTGTTAAAATATAACTAATTCTTTATTTAATTCAGTCACAGCCCGTTGGAGATTGTGATTTTAGTGTTCGTCTGCAGTGTATAGAACGAGAAATTATAAGTCCTCGACATGAAAAAATGAAGACTGGGCTCATTGACAAAACACAGGAACCATTTAGTGTCAGAAATAAGCCATTTTTTGACATCTGTACTTCAAGAAAGGTAAAGTTTAATTTTTTTAAATTAGTGCTAATAATGTCTCATAATTCAGCTTACAAGAGGAATGTGAATGACATTTTGCTGCCCAGTTGTCTTGACGTTGTCAGAAAATACTTGAATTGGGTATAGTGCTGTTTTGGCCAAACATGGTACGACTCCTAGGCTTTTTCTCTTGAGTAAGATTCTCAGTGGTGGCACCTGAAACTAGTTGTTTCCCTTTTTCTCATAATAGTTTTTGTTTCATGGTCATTGGTCATACTACGTTTTTTAAAAAGCTATAAACAACGTAGAACTGTATTGAATGAAGATCATTAGGCCTGCTCCTACACATCCTGAAGGTAAAGTGTTTGGTACGTACTCTTATTAAAAAGATACATTTATATATATGTGTGTGTGTGTGTGTGTGTGTGTATAGATACATATACACACACATACATTGAAGGTTTTCTTTTAGTATTTTTGTTGTTTCCACTTAAAATGAATCATAAACTAAGGCCAGGTGCGGTGGCTCATGCCTGTAATCCCAGCACTTTGGGAGGCCGAGGCGGGCAGATCACAAGGTCAGGAACTCAAGACCAGCCTGGCCAATATGGTGAAACCCGTCTCTACTGAAAATACAAAAATTAGCCAGGTGTGGTGGCGTGTGTCTGTAGTCCCAGCTACTCGGGAGGCTGAGGCAGGAGAATTGCTTGAACTCAGAAGGTGGAGGTTGCAGTGAGCCGAGATTGTGCCACTGCACTCCAGCTTGGGTGACAGAGCAAGACTCTGTCTCAAAAAAAAAAAAAAAAGAATCATACTAAATATTCCAAGATGTTGGTTCTTTTTGTTTTGTTTTGTTTTTTCACTTAACAGTATGGCTTGGAGATATTTCCATGTCAGTGCATAGAGATTTGCCATGTTATTTGTTAAGTGCTGCATGGTAATGATAGTAAAGATGTACTATACATTATGTTGTAATTGATGGGTTTTTAGATTGCTTCTAGTCCTTTGCTATTACCAACACTGTTTCAGTGAGCATTTTTGTTTATATGGGTGGATATTTCTTCAGGGTAAGTAGAATTTTTGGTTTAAAGATTATGAGTAATGTTAGTAACTACTGCCAAATTCCTTTCCAAATAAAGCAATTTTGTCTCCAGCAGATGAGAGAGCTCATTTTCCCATTGCCAGCACTCTTTTTTTTTTTTGATCTGTAGGCAAGGCAGTGTATTGTAATGGGAAGGTGAGTATGAGTTTTTTTTTTGAGGCAGGGTCTCACTCTTGCTCAGCCTGCAGTGCAATGGTGCCATCTCGGCTCACCACAGCCTTGACCTCCTGGGGTCAAGTGATCCTCCCACCTCAGCCTACGGAGTAGCTGGGACTACAGGCGCATACTACCATGTCCAGCTAATTTTTTTGTATTTTTTTTCTAGAGATGAGGTTTCCCTGTGTTGCCCAGGCTGGTCTCGAACTCCTGGGCTCAAGTGATCAGCCTGCCTTAGCCTCCTAAAGTGCTGGGATTACAGGTGTGAGCCACTATGCCTGGCCGAAAAGTTCATTTTTATGTAGTTAAATTTGGCAGAATATTTCTTGCATCTTCTGGTTTTCTGTCTTGCTTAAGAAGCCCTTCATCTCTAAAATGTTTTTATATTATGTTCTAATATTGCTATGATTTTGTCTGATGATTACATTTATATGCTCTATTTTTACTCTTCCATTCCTTCAGGGAATTGTCTTCTGTTTGCATAGTCTATTTAGCATCCAGTTTCTTCTATTCACTGTCTCTTCTTCATGCCCTGTGTTCTCACATGAACATACTAATTCTGTTTATGCCTCATCTTCTCCATTTTCCTTTTCATTCTCTTTTTTTTCTTTGTTCTCTTATTATTTTTAGTATTACTCATATGACTACTATTATTACTGGTACTACTGTTATTGTTGCCGCATAGTTTGTTTTCAGTGGGATATTTACCAGATCTGGTGTTTAAAAGCAATTCTACCTTGGTATTTCTGGTTTTTTAAAGCTATGACATATAAATTGCATATTGACTATTTCCTAAGACTTTTCTCCATTTCTCGTTTGTGCTTCTGGTGAGATTCTTATTTCTTTGTATGTAAATTATACATAGTGTGTTCTGTGTACCTGTTATGTGTTAGAATGTCTGATTTATTGAACCCACCTTTTAATTTGTTTTTCTTCTCTGACTGTCTGTTTTCCTTTCTTCCTTGTTTTATAATTTGTCTGCAGTTTTGAATATTCGTAAGACATTCTTGCTTTTGGTAGTGGTTAACTTTCTTAGCAAACCTGATTGGTGGTTCTAATTCATAGATATGTTAGTTGGCAGTCATAAAGCTCTGCTCTCCTTATCAGAATGTAAATGTATTTTGAGCCTGCATACCACATGGTCCCATGCTTGATTGTATACTGATAAACATTTGAAATATTTTAGAAGTTTTAGAAAGGATAAGGGGGCACATTTGGCATTCAGAAGAAAGCCAGCCGGCTATTTCCTAAGAAGCCTGAAGGAATGTTACACCTTTTGTGAAATTTGTCATATTCCAGAATCAGGCTTGTAGCTTCACAGATTCAGAAATTTTGGGAGGCATTTGCTTTTTTTATATTTCTCTATTGCGAGTTGAATTTATAGTTCAGCTTTGATACTGGGTTATGAGTACTTTACATTAAAATTGCATGTGGCATCCAAGAAGTTGCATTGTGGTGGGATTTTATTTTGTAAATCAGTGTTTTATATGCCTGGTTTAGGGCATTTGAAAAATTGGTGGCCACGAAGAACCATGGTCTGTTTACATTCAACCCAGGGAATAGTACCCAAATAATTTTTTTTTTTTTTGAGACGGAGTCTCGCTCTCTCACCCAGGCTGGAGTGCAGTGGCGCGATCTCGGCTCGCTGCAAGCTCTGCCTCCCGGGTTCACACCATTCTCCTGCCTCAGCCTCTCCGAGTAGCTGGGACTACAGGCGCCCGCCACCACGCCCGGCTAATTTTTTTGTACTTTTAGTAGTGACGGGGTTTCACCGTTGTCTCGATCTCCTGACCTCGTGATCCGCCCGCCTCGGCCTCCCAAAGTGCTGGGATTACAAGCGTGAGCCACTGCGCCCGGCCCAAATAATGTATATTTTTTGGGAGGAGGGTGGTTATGATAGAATTGTACAATATATAGCAACATATGCAATCATGTTTTAAACTCTTCACCTGCTCCTACTCTAGTCCGCTTAATTTGGTGTTAGCATTTGGATATGATATTAGCTGTAAGTAATCCTAGCACTATTGAGTGGCTGTCTTTTTCATTCAACAAATACAGAGTAATCATCTTAATTTTATTATGATTTTGTGTAACACCTGCTTGGCATGGGAATTTTGGTTGACCTCTGCTGCTATGATCTTTCGACTGTTCACTGCTTGCCTTTTGTGTCTGTTTTGGCAGCAGTGATATTAAGGGGGTACCTACAAGAGCCTGTGTACTACTGTGCCCTGTCCAGTAGGTTGGGTAAAGATAAAGTTAATATTTAACATCTGCTGTGTCCACGGTGGAAATCTATTAACTGGAACTGTGTTCTCTTATGAGAACATTTTCTAAATTGTAAATACAGTATAAAAGTTGGGCAAATCCTTTGGTTTGTGTTCATTTTTAAAAAATGAATTTGACAGGTTGTGCTGTCATAATTCAGAGTTCAGCATTTAAGAAAATGTGTTTAGATAGTATAATTTTATTAGTCATATCAGTACTGCTTAGAAATATTTGCTAATGTGTAATATCAGAACTATTTTTTAGGGATTTGAAGCAATTATGTGGAACAACTTTTTATGTAGTTTTTCACTAGAAAGACAGTGTTCTTACTATGTTTTTCTTTATACTTAGCTTATGTAATTCCTTAAAATCATAGGATATTTCTTTTTTAAAAGCAATTCTAGCTAGGCATGGTGGCTCATGCCTGTAATCCCGGCACTTTGGAAGGCCAAGGCACTTGGATCGCTTGTGCCCAAGAGTTCGAGACCAGCCTGGGCAACATGGCAAAACCCTGTCTCTACAAAAAATACAAAAAAATTAGCCAGGCATGGTGGCACATGCCTGTAGTTCCAGCTACTCAGGAGGCGGAGGTGGAATGATTGCTTGAGCCTGGGAGGTTGAGGCTACAGTGAGCCAAGATTGTGCCACTGTACTTCAGCCTGGGTGGCAGAGTGGGACACTGTGTCTCAAAATAAATAAATAAATAATAAAAGCAATTCTAATTTTTAGGATTTTATTCTCCTCTCCTCACTTTCAGTTATTATTGTTTTTTGTCCTTAATGTCTCTTACTGAAGTATTTTTGGTTGTAGAATACAAAAGGAAAACACATTTTATAGCAGAATTGGTATAACATGTAAGACCTTAGTAACATGAGTTATAGGATAATAATTACAATTGACAGGTTATTGCTGTGGAGATTTTTATCTTTGCCAATGGGATGGTAAAATAGTGATATTATGAACCGTACAGCATTTTCAGGGAAGTATAGATCATTTATTTTAAGAATGGTAGCTTTTATGAAGTTTTAAACAAAATTTACAGCTATAAAACATGCATACTAATTTTGTAGAAAAATAATAGAATTTCATATCTGTGTATCTTTAAAATCTCAAAGATGATTCTGATTTTAGGAATTTATTAATATAGCTCTATAACTCTTTGTTTTGTTTAATTTGATGTGTTAAACACAATGAAGGGATAATTGTTCAATTTTTAACTAATATACAGTCAGAATACAACATCCAAAATAGTAATAACAAGCTGTTTTTCAAATTGTGATTCTATTTACATTTCCAGTTTGAAGGTCAATTCAAAAAGAATTATTTGAATAGACTACATATGACTAACAAAACTTTAAAAACATGCAGTAAAAAGTTTCTCTGAAAGCTCCCCATCCCTTTATCACCTTCTCAGTAACCATTGCTGTTAGCTTTTAGTGTATCCATCCAGAATTTCTTTATCAATAAATAAACGCATTTATTTATATTCTTACTATCTCCATAAAGTGATGATTTTTTTTTCTTTTTTTCGAAACAGACTCTTGCTCTGTCATCCAGGCTAGAGTGCAGTGGTGCGATCATGGCTCACTGCATCCTTGACCTCCCAGACTCAATCCTCCCAACTCAGCCTCCCAAGTAGCTGGAACTATAGACCGGAACCACCATTCCTAGCTAATTTTTAAATTTTTTGTAGTGATGGGATTTTGCTGTATTGACCAGGCTGGTCTCAAATTCCTGGGCTCAAATGATCTGTCTGCCTCGGCCTCCCAAAGTGTTGAGATTACAGGTATGAGACACCATGACCAGCATGGTGATTTTTTTAATACACTGTTGTGTCGTTTTCTTTTTTTCTTTAAAAAAAACTTCACAATATCTCTTCTCTTCACCCCAGTATTGGTACACAGAGATTAGATCATCTTCATTTTTCTTTAACAGTTGCACAGATTTTCATTGTATCAGTATACCATAACTTAGCTAACATCATAGTCATAGACATTTAGGTTATTTTTAGTCTGTTGACATGGTTTTTTTTTTTTTTTTTTTTGCGTATAGATATTCAGTTGTTTCTATGCCAATTGAAGAGACTGTCCTTTTCTCATTGAATTACTTTTGCACCTTTATAAAAAACGAAGTTTGTTGTGTATGTCTGGTTCTGTTTCTAGACTGTCTGTTCAGTTCTCTTGATCTGTTTGTCTGTCTTTACTCAAGCACCATACTGTCTTGATTATTTTTGGTTGCTGTAAATCCTGAAATCAGATAGTATTAATGTTCTAACTTTGTTGTTCTCTTCTAAGTTGTTTTGACTATTCTAGGCCTTTGCATTTTCATGTGAATTTTATAATTAGCTGTCAATTTCTACAAAAAAGCCTACTGGGATTTTGGTTGGAATTGTAATGAATATATAGGTCAATTTTGGGGAAGAACTAACATCATAACAATGCCAAGTTTTCTAGTTCATTAACCTGGCGTATATTTTCTTTTATATAGGTCTTCTTTATTGTCTCTCAGCAATTTTTGTAGTTTTAAGCATGAGATTTTGCTCATCTTTTTTCAGATTTATTTCATACTTTTTGATATTGTCCTAAAAGTCTTTGAAAAATTTCCGTTTCTGACTATTGGTAGTATATAGAAATATACTTTTTTCCCCAAAGGAGTACGTTGATTTTTGTATTTTGATGTTTTATCTTACAGTCTTGCTAAACTCAATTATTATACTAACAATTTTTTGTGAATTTCATCAAAATTATTACATAGACAATTATATAAGTGAAAAAGGTGCTACTTTCCCTTTCCAACTTGGATGCTTTTAATTTTATTCTCCTGCCTTACTGCACTGACTAGAATCTATTGTTTAATGTTGTATGGAAGCAGTGAGAGTGAACAGCCTTCTCTTCTTCCTCATCTATGGGGAAGGAAAATTTTGTTTTTAACTATTAAATATGATGTTAGCTATAGGACTCTAGGATAGATGCCTTTTATACATGGTTAGGTTTTAAACTTGAAAGCTGATGATTTTGGCATACAATCTTATTTATCGAACTCTCTTACTTTTGTTATTGCTTATAATTTGCAATTCTTTTTCTAGGTATTCATATTAAGTGTAAATAGTGATATTTTTACTTACTGGATTTTTCATACATTAACTTTTGTCCAATTTGATTATACATAAATACAGTTTTAAATTGTGGCAGTAGTTATGGGGATTCTTGTTCTCTGATTTGAGTGGGAATGCTTCTGGTGTTTCTTCAGAGTATGATATGCTGCCTTTAATTCTGAGATCTGTTTTATCAGGTGAAACAAGTATGCATTTGGTTCTATTTCACTAAGTGATTTTTATTTTTAACCAAGAATGGGTGTTCAGTTTGGTCAAATGGCTTTTCATCTACTATAGATCGAACACTATTTTTTTTTTCTGTTTAGATCTGTTTATCTCATGAATTATATGAAAATATTTCTTGATGTCGAATCATTCTCTCATTCCTGGGATAAGCCCTACTTTGCCTTAATATATTATTTTAAAAATTGTACTGCCCAGTTTTTTTTTCTAACTTTTTAAAAGGATTTTTGCATTGATGTTTATAAATAATCTCGATATGTTGTAAATCTTTGGAAACTTTTTCATCAGTGGTACACTCTGTTATACTCTGTTTTCATCAGTGTTATAAAGAAACTTGGTTTAAAAAAATATGTTCTAGAGCTTTTTGTTGTTGTTGTTGTTGTTTTAAGACAGGGTCTTGCTCTGTTACCCAGGCTGGAGTGCAGTGACACAATTATAGCTCACTACAGCCTTGAACTCCTGGGCTCAAGTGAACCTCCCGCCTCAGCCTCCCGAGTAGCTGGGACTACAGGCACGTGCCACCACACTCAGCTAATTTTAAAATTTTTTGTGGAGATAGTGCCTCTCAGTATGTTTGACCAGGCTGGTCTTGAACTCTTAGGCTCAAGCAGTCCTCTGTTCTTGGCTTCCCAAAGTGTTGGGATTATAGGGTGAGCCACCGTGCCTGGCCAGAGCAGTTTTAATAAAAACATTGGAATTACCTGCTTTTTTAGGTTTTTGAGGAATTCCCCCACGGAGTTATTTGGATTGTAGTGCTTTGGGTTTGGGTTAATATCTTTTTCACTTCCTATGTGAAAATTGGTACATTTAAATTTTTCTCTCCCTTTGAGTGCAATATCCATTTATTAAAATACCTGAGGTTTCTTCTTTCTTTTTTTTTTTTTTGTGGGTATTTTTTTGCACTTGATCTGAGAACTGATTTTTGAAAATGTGATAGCTATTTAATTTTTTTCTCCTCCCATGAACTTTTAGATTAATTTTTTATTTCTGCTCTTTTCCTAAGCCAAGCCTAGTTCTGTTTTTATTTTATTTTAGAGATAGGATCTTGTTCTGTCACCTAGTGGAGTGGAGTGGTGTGATGACAACTCACTGCAGCCTTGACTTCCTTGGCTCCAGCAATCATCCCGCCTTAGCCTCCTGAGTAGCTAGGACTACAAGCATGTGTTATCACGCCTGGCTAATTTTTGTATTCCCCAGGCTGGTTTTGAACTCCCGAGCTCAAGCAGTCTGCCCACCTCGACCTCCCAAAGTGTTGGGATTACAAGCGTGAGCCACCACAGCTGGCAAATATCTGATAATTTGTCATGTTAGTAAGGGTTTTGCGGTTTTGGTTTATTTTTTCATCTTTCCCAGGATTGTGAGAGTTTTAAAATTTCTAGTGGAAGAGTCTTTATTTTCTGAGTTTATTCTTAATTTTAAAATTTTTATTATAGTGACATCAGAGAATATTTTCTGTACTTTTTCTACTTTTTGGAATTTATTATAAAGTGTCATTAAATATATATATATATATATATATATAAATCTCATGTCATTTCAGAGGGAAATTTAAGAAAATCCTATAATGCATACTAAAGAGAATTCATACTTTCATATGGTCAACCTAAAGATTGATTGTCCCAGATAACTTCTTTTGGAGTAGTAAATCTTATATATATGTGTGTTTTTAATAGAGACGGAGTCTTGCTGTATTGCCCAGGCTGGTCTCAAACTCATGGGCTCAAGCAATTCTTTCACCTCAGTGTCCCAAGTAGCTGAGCTGCAGGCGTATACCACTGTGCCTGGCTCATTATAATACTTTCTAAAACTTTCTGGTACAGATCTATCGCCTTAAAATTCTGGTAGTTACTGACTTTTTGTCCTGCTCTGAGGTTTAATGTTTTTATACGATGTTTTTCATAGGCATTTTAGTAGATGTTTTGGAAAGTTTGTACCAGATCTGCTAGACAGACAATATTTTAAACTAGAAAGCTCTATTATTACTTGCTTAGTCTGAGAAGCTGCTTTTTACATTTCATAACTATTTTCCCCTTATTTTCAGGGAATAGGTTATCCGTGTATTTAAGTAGATGGAAAAGACCACTCTAAAATTGCTCATTTGTGGAATGATAACATTTCCTGATATATTCTTGTCTAATTGCCTATTTTTCTGCCCAATTGGCAAAAATAATAATGCATTCTCTTCTTTGGCAAATTTCTCATGTTTACTTTTCCTGTTGAAATAGTATGTTGTCTTTATTTTCTGCTTGTCTGTGTCTGGAACTCTGTACATTTCCCTTAGAGGGAGTCAGTTGTGTATAGTTAGGATCTAGTGAAAGAACATGCAAAGAATCACTCTTGAGTGATTTTAGGAAATTGTGCTTGATTAAAAAAAATAAGCAAGTCCCTGTCCCATTCCCCCCATTTCAAAAGCTGGAATTAAAAAAGAAAATAAAAGAACAGATAATCTCTTGAGGTTTGTAGTGGCAAAGCTTTTCTCTGCTTGGAGTCATTTTGCTTTCTACTGTCTAGTTAGACTAGAAAAATTTAATGTGGAAAATATTTTTAAATAATTTGCTTATTGCTGTTTCAAAAGTAAAATGTTTGCTTTGTAGGATGAAAGAGTAGTAAATGTTAAGATCTCCTTTCTAATAACTGTTGAGAGAATTAAATAGACAATTACAAAGGTTATTCCTTTACTACATTTAATTTTTCAAGGACACATCTACTTTTAAAATAATTTTATTAATATTAGTTATTTGCATGCTTTGTTAGGTAGGAATTTAAATTTTATGTATTTCATTTGGCATTCAGATTTATTTTCTAGGTATTGCTTTTTTCTTTATTTTCTTATTTATCACTAAATATAAATTTATTAGTTCTTAAGTGTTTGTTCAAGACTAGTAGTTCATAAAACCATAAGGCTTGTTATTTTTATATCACTGTTCTATGACTGTATCAGTGTTGTTTGTATCATAGTAAAAGAAACAGAACCTTTGAGAGTTTGTTATGGCAACTGTGGTTGAAGAGAAGAAAGAATTTTTACATAAACATGAAGATCTATTGTTCACACATGGAGATTTTCAGTGATTATGCCTAATTTTTAATGAAATTACAGATATAATGGTGCAACTGCATTTTGATTTGAAAGCAGATGCAAGATAAAATGAGGATGACCATTCCTTATCATGTTTGCGGTGTTCAGTTTTGCGTTATCTAGTCTATTAATATGTCATTCATTATTGATTATTGAATATGGCCTGATGGATCCTTTCAATCTCATTCATATGTCATTTCAGAGGGAAATTTAAGAAAATCATATAATGCATACTAAAGAGAATTCATACTTTCATACGGTGAACCTAAAGATTTATTGTCCCAGATAACTTCTTTTGGAGTAGTAAATCTTATTCATTGACACATGAAGAAATAATTGTATCTCATGCCATATATATTTGAAATATTTCTGTGAAAGATTTATAATTGTAACATGGAGAATTTTCTATGTTTGCTAAATATGAGAGCTAATTTTTTTTTATAGTTAACATTCAAAAAATACCTGTTTGTAGATTCAGAGGAAAACGATGATTATTATTTTATTTTATTTTTTATTCTTTTTTTTGAGACGAAGTCTCACTCTGTCACCTAGGCCAGAGTGCACTGGTGCTATCTTGGCTCACTGCAACTTCTGCCTCCCGGGTTCAAGCGATTCTCCTGCCTCAGCCTCCTGAATAGCTAGATAACAGGTGTGTGCCACCACACCCGGCTAATTTTTGTCTTTTTAGTAGAGATGGGGTTTCACCATATTGGCCAGGCTGGTCTCAAACTCCTGACCTCGTGATCCGCCTGCCTCGGCCTCCCAAAGTGCTGGGATTACACATGTGAGCAACCATGCTCTGTCAAAAGATGTTATTGGCCTCCAAAATAATTAAGAGGCAGTTACTTTGCCTAAATCTGATCAATTAATTGTTCTGTGATTGTGAATTTGCTGCAGGTTAACAAAGGCATAGGATTGACATAGATCACATGACTGTAATTCACATTCAACTGAATACTTTTTAAAAAATTATACTTTAAGTTCTGGGATACATGTGCAGAACATGCAGGTTTGTTACATAGATGTATTACATACATGTGCCATGGTGGTTTGTTGCACCCATCAACCCGTCATCTACATTAGATATTTCTCCTAATGCTATCCCTCCCATAGCCCCCCACCCCCGACAGGCCCCCGAGTGTGATGTTCCCCTCCCTGTGTCCATGTGTTCTCGTTGTTCAACTCCCACTTATGAGTCGAAGATGCAGTGTTTGGTTTTCTGTTTCTGTGCTAGTTTGCTGAGAATGATGGTTTCCAGCTTCATCCATGTCCCTGCAAAGGACATGAACTCATCCTTTTTTATGGCTGCATAGTATTCCATGGTGTATATGTGCCACATTTTCTTTATCCAGTCTATCATTGATGGGCATTCGGGTTGGTTCCAAGTCTTTGCTATTGTGAATAGTGCTGCCATAAACATACGTGTGCATGTGTCTTTTTAGTAGAATGATTTATACTCCTTTGGTTATATACCCAGTAATGGGATTGCTGGGTCAAATGGTATTTATGGTTCTAGATCCTTGAGGAATCGACACACTGTCTTCCACAATGATTGAACTAATTTACACTCCCACCAACAGTGTAAAAGTGTTCCTATTTCTCCACATTCTCTCCAGCATCTGTTGTTTCCTGACTTTTTAATGGTCGCCATTGTAACTGGCGTGAGATGGTATCTCATTGTGGTTTTGATTTACATTTCTCTAATGACCAGTGATCATTAGCATTTTTTCATGTGTTTCTTAGCTGCATACATGTCTTCTTTTGGGAAGTGTCTGTTCATATCCTTTGGCCACTTTTTGATGGGTTTGTTCTTTCTTGTAAATTTAAGTTCCTTGTAGATTCTGGGTATTAGCCCTTTGTCAGATGGATAGATTGCAAAAATTTTCTCCATTCTCTAGATTTCCTGTTCATTCTGATGATATTTTCTTTTGCTGTGCCCAACTCTTTAGTTTAATTAGATCCCACTTGTCAATTTTGGCTTTTATTGCCATTGCTTTTGGTGTTTTAGTCATGAAGTCTTTGCCTATTCCTATGTCCTGAATGGTATTACCTAGGTTTTCTTACAGGGTTTTTATGGGTTTAGGTCTTAGGTTTAAGTCTTTAATTCATCTTGAGTTAATTTTTGTGTAAGGAAGGGGTCCAGTTTCAGTTTTCTGCATATTGCTAGCCATTTTTCCCAACACCATTTGTTAAATAGGGAATCCTTTACCCATTTCTTGTTTTTGTCAGGTTTGTCAAACATCAGATGGTTATAGATGTGTGGCGTTACTTCTGAGGCCTCTGTTCTGTTCCATTGGTCTATATATCTGTTTTGGTACCAGTACCATGCTGTTTTGGTTACTGTAGCCTTGTAGTATAGTTTTGAAGTCAGGTAGCATGATGCCTCCAGCTTTGTTCTTTTTGCTTAGGATTGTCTTGACTATACGGGCTCATTTTTGGTTCCATATGAAATGTAAAGTAGTTTTTTCTAATTCTGTGAAGAAAGTCAATGGTAGTTTGATGGGGATAGCATTGAATCTATAAATTACGTTGGGCTATATGGCCATTTTCACGATACTGATTCTTCCTATCCATGAGCATGGAATGTTTTCCCATTTGTTTGTGTCTTCTCTTATTTCCTTGAGCAGTGGTTTGTAGTTCTCCTTGAAGAGGTCATTCACATCCCTTGTAAGTTGTATTCCTAGGTATTTTATTCTCTTTGTAGCAGCTGTGAATGGAAATTCACTCATGATTTGGCTCTCTGTTTGTCTGTTGTTGGTGTATGAGAATGCTTGTGATTTTTGTGCATCGATTTTGTATGCTGAGACTTTGCTGAAGTTGCTTATCAGCTTAAGTTGATGTGGGGCTGAGACGATGGGGTTTTCTAAATATACAATCATGTCATCTGCAGACAGAAACAATTTGACTTCCAGTCTTCTTATTTGAATACACTTTATTTCTTTCTCTTGCCTGATTGCCCTGTCCAGAACTTCAATCCTATGTTGAATAGGAGTGGTAAGAGAGGGCATCCTTGCTTTGTGCCGGTTTTCAAAGGGAATGCTTCCAGCTTTTGCCCATGTAGTATGATATTGGCTGTGGATTTGTCATAAATAGCTCTTATTATTTTGAGATAAGTTCCATCAGTACCTAGTCTATTGAGAGGTTTTAGCATGAAGGGGTGTTGAATTTTATTGAAGGCCTTTTCTGCATTTATTGAGATAATCATGTGGTTTTTGTCATTGGTTCTGTTTATGTGATAGATTACATTTATTGATTTGCATATGTTGAACCAGCCTTGCATCCCAGGGACTAATCCGACTTGATCATGGTGGATAAGTTTTTTGATGTGCTGCTGGATTTGGTTTGCCAGTATTTTATTGGGGATTTTTGCATCTGTGTTCATCAGGGATGTTGGCCCTGAAATTCTCTGTTTTTGTTGTGTCTCTGCCAGTTTTTGGTATCAGGATGATGCTGGCCTCATAAAATGAGTAGGTTGGAGCACCTCTTTTTCTGTTGTTTGGAATAGTTTCAGAAGGAATGGTACCAGCTCCTCTTTGTACCTTTGATAGAATTCAGCTGTGAATCTGTCTGGTCCTGGGCTATTTTTGGTAGGTAGGCTGTTAGTTACTGCCTCAATTTCAGAACTTATTATTGGTCTATTCAGGGATTTGACTTCTTCCTGGTTTAGTCTTGGGAGGGGGTATGTGTCCAGGAATTTATCCATTTCTTCTAGATTTTCTAGTTTGTTTGCATAGAGGTGTTTATAGTATTCTCTGATGGTAGTTTGTATTTCTGTGGGATCAGTGGTGATATCTCCTTTTTCATTTTTTTATTGTGTCTATTTGATTCTTCTCACTTTTCTTCTTTATTAGTCTGGCTAGTGGTCTATCTATTTTGTTAATCTTTTCAAAAAACCACCTCCTAGATTCATTGACTTTTTTCGAAGGGTTTTTTTTTGTGTCTCTGTCTCGTTCAGTTCTGCTCTGATCTTAGTTACTTCTTGTCTTCTGCTAGCTTTTGAATTTGTTTGCTCTTACTTCTGTGTTTCTTTTAATTGTGATGTTAGGGTGTTGATTTAAGATCTTTCCCACTTTCTCCTGTGGGCATTTAGTGCTATAAATTTCCCTCTAAACACTGCTGTAGCTGTGTCCCAAAGATTCTGGTACGTTGTGTCTTTGTTCTCATTGGTTTCAAATAACTTCTTTATTTCTGCCTTAATTTCATTATTTCATTATTTATTTCTTCCTTAATTAACTTCTTTATTTCTGCCCAGTAGTCAATCAGGAGCAGGTTGTTCAGTTTCCATGTAGTTGTGTGGTTTTTGAGTGAGTTTCTTAATCCTGAGTTCTAATTTGATTGTACTGTGGTCTGAGAGACTGTTATGATTTCTGTCCTTTTGCATTTGCCGAGGAGTGTTTTACTTCCAATTATGTGCTCAATTTTAGAATAAGTGTGATGTGGTGCTGAGAAGAATGTACATTCTGTTGATTTTGCTTGGAGAGTTCTGTAGATGTCTGTTTGGTCTGCTTGGTCCACAGTTGAGTTCAAGTCCTGAATATCCTTGTCAATTTCCTGTCACGTTGATCTGTCTAATATTGACAGTGGGGTGTTAAAAGTCTCCCACTATTATTGTGTGGGAGTCTAAGTCTCTTTGTAGGCCTCTAAGAACTTGCTTTATGAATCTGGGTGCTCCTGTATTGGGTGCATATATATTTAAGATAGTTAGCTCTTCTTGTTGCATTGATCTCTTTACCATTATGTAATGTGCCCTTCTTTGTCTCTTTTGATCGTTGTTGGTTTAAAGTCTGTTTGGATTGCAACCCCTGGTTTTTTTTTTTTTGCTTTCCATTTGCTTGGTAAATCTTCCTCCGTCCCTTTATTTTGAGCCTGTGTGTGTCTTTGCACACACATAGGAGCTGGGTCTCCTGAATACAGCACACTGATGGGTCTTGACTCTTTATCCAATTTGCTGGTCTGTGTCTTTTATTTGGGGCATTTGGCCCATTTACATTTAAGGTTAATATTGTTGTGTATGAATTTGATTCTGTCATTATGATGCCAGCTAGTTATTTTGCCCATTAGTTGATGCAGTTTCTTCATAGTGTTGATGGTCTTTACAATTTGGTATGTTTTTGCAGTGGTTGATACTGGTTTTTTCTTTCTATATTTAGTGCTTCCTTCAGGAGCTCTTGTAAGGCAGCCCTGGTGGTGACAAAATCTCTCAGCATTTGCTTGTCTGTAAAGGATTTTATTTCTCCTTCGCTTATGAAGCTTAGTTGGCTGGATATGAAATTCTGGGTTGAAAATTCTTTTCCTTAAGAATGTTGAATCTCTCCTCTGGCTTGGAGGGTTTCTGCCAAGAGATCTGCTGTTAGTCTGATGGGCTTCCCTTTGTGGATAATCTGACCTTTCTCTCTGGCTGCCCTTAACATTTTTTTCTTCATTTCAACCTTGGTGAATCTGATGATTATGGGTTGCTTTTCTCGAGGAGTATCTTTGTGATGTTCTCTGTAATTCCTGAATTTGATTGTTGGCCTATCTTGCTAGGCTGGGGAAGTCCTCCTGGATAATATCTTGAAGAGTGTTTCCATCTTGGTTCCATTCTCCCCGTCACCAAACCAATCAAACATAGGTTTGGTCTTTTCACATAGTCCCATATTTCTTGGAGGCTTTGTTAGTTCCTTTTCATTCTTTTTTCTCTAATCTTGTCTTCAGGCTTCATTTCTTTAAGTTGATCTTCAATCTCTGATATCCTTTCTTCTGCTTGATAGATTCGGCTATTGATACTTGTGTATGCTTCACGAAGTTCTCATGCTGTGTTTTTCAGCTTTATCAGGTCATGTATGTTCTCTAAACTGGTTATTCTAGTTAGCAATTCCTCTACCCTTTTTTCAAAGTTCGTAGCTTCGCATTGGGTTAGAACATGCTTCTTTAGCTCGGTGGAGTTTGTTATTACCCACCTTCTGAAGCCTACTTTTGTCAATTCCTCAAACTCATTCTCCATCCAGTTTTGTTCCCTTGCTGGTGAGGAGTTGTGATCCTTTGGAGGAGAAGAGGCATTCTGGCTTTTGGAATTTTCAGCCTTTTTGGGCTGGTTTTTCCTCATTGTGCATTTACCTACCTTTGGTCTTTGATGTTAGTGACCTTTGGATGGGGTTTCTGAGTGGATGTCCTTTTCGTTGATGTTGATGCTATTCCTTTCTGTTTGTTAGTTTTCCTTCTAACAGTCAGGCCTCTCTTCTGCAGCTCTGCTGGAGTTTGCTGGAGGTCCAGTCCAGACTCTGTTTGCCTGGGTATCACCAGCAGAGGCTGCAGAACAGCAAAGATTTCTGCCTGTTCTTCCTCTGGAAGCTTCGTCCTAGAGGGGCACCCACCAGATGCCAGCCAGAGCTCCCCTGTATGAGGTGTCTGTTGACCCCTGCTAGGAGGTCTCTCCCAGTCAGTAGGCACTGGGGTCAGGGACCCAATTGAGGAGGCCATCTGTCCCTTAGCAGAGCTGGAGTGCTGTGCTGGAGATCCGCTGCTCTCTTCAGAGCCAGTAGTAGGCAGGAATGTTTAAGTCTGCTGAAGTTGTGCCTATAGCTGCCCCTTCCCCCAGGTGCTCTGTCCCAGGGAGATGGGAGTTTTATCTATAAGCTCGTGACTGGGGCTGCTGCCTTTCTTTCAGACACCCTGCCCAGAGAGGAGGAATCTAGAGAGGCAGTCTGGCTACAGTAGTTTGTGGAGATGAGGTGGGGTCTGCCCAGTTGGAACTTCCTGGAGGCCTTATTTACACTGGGAGGATAAAACCACCTACTCACGCCTTGGTAATGGCAGACGCCCCTCCCCTGACCAAGTTCCAGCATCCCAGGTTGACTTCAGACTGCTGTGCTGGCAGCGAGAATTTCAAGCCAGTGGATCTTAGTTTGCTGGGCTCCATGGGGGTGGGATTTGCTGATCTAGACCACTTGGCTCCCTGGCTTCAGCCTCCTTTCCAGGGGAGTGAACAGTTCTGTCTCACTGGTGTTCCAGGTGCCTCTAGAGTATGAAAATATAACTCCTGCAGCTAGCTCAGTGTCTGCCCAAACGGCTACCTAGTTTTGTGCTTGAAACCCAGGGCCCTGGTGGCGTAGGCACCCGAGGGAATCTACTGGTCTGCAGGTTGCAAAGACCATGGGAAGAGCGTAGTATCTGGGCCTGAGTGCACTGTCCCTCATGGCACAGTCCCTCATGGCACAGTCCCTCACGGCTTCCCTTGGCTAGGGGAGAGAGTTCCCAAACCCCTTGTGCTTCCCAGGTGAGGTGATGCCCCACCCTGCTTCAGCTTGCCCTCTATGGGCTGCACCCACTCTCTAACCAGTCCCAGTGAGATAAGCCAGGTACTTCAGTTAGAAATGCAGAAATCACCGCCTTCTGCATTGATCTTGCTGGGAGCTGCAGACTGGAGCTGTTCCTATTCGGCCATCTTGCCAGCCCTCGGAATACTTTTTTTTTTTACAGTGTGTAACTCAACAATGTGAGCCACTACTTTGGCATTGTCTGACTTAGTAGGTTTTTTAGAATTTTAAAGTGAAATATGGCAGTTAAATAATAGCGTCTGCCCTTTCCACTTGCATAGAAGCTTCTGTTGGTCATTGTTGAAATGATGGAGGTATTTAGTTCCAGCACATTAATTTTAAAGTAATTTTTATAGTATATTTTATATATATATATGTTTTCTTCTTTTGAGACAGAGTTTCGCTCTTGTTGCCCAGGCTGGAGTGGAATGGTGTGATACTGGCTCGTCGCAACCTCTGCCTCCCAGGTTCAAATGATTCTCCTTCCTCAGCCTCCCAAGTAGCTGAGATTACAGGCATGTGCCACCACGCCTGGCTAATTTTGTATTTTTATTAGAGATGGGATTTCTCCGTGTTGGCCAGGCTGGTCTTGAACTCCTGGCCTCAGGTGATCTGCCCGCCTTGGCCTCCCAAAGTGCTGGGATTACAGGTGTGAGCCACCGTGCCCAGCCGATGATTTTTATACTTCAAGCAGAGCCAGTCTTACTAAAAGTAAAATGTAGAAAACTTGTGTGTTATTATTGAATGATTGCAATAAAATTTTAAAATACTTTCAGACATTACTTCAGTGAAGCCCTTAAACTCGTAGGTTTAAGTTAGTTCTCTAACTTCTCTAAGGCATGAGTGTGAAGACAAATGCATGAAAACAAACTGTAAATCACAGATATGATTCTAGTACACAATTGGTGATGATGTTGAAGAAGGGTGTCAGACAACTCTGTTGTTTATATGGAACCAGATTTTCTGTACCTTGTTTACCAAATAAGATGCTATCGGTTGTAAACCATGCCTCCTGCCCACCTTTTTCTTTTCATACCTTTGGAAATCTCTTACCCAGTGGTACATGAAATCAACTGTGATTTGTCATTGTAAGATAAGTGCTGTTTTCAGACATGTGAACATGTGGGCTGTGAAATAGGGAAGTATATATTTCCCAAAAGAGGGAAGAACTCTATATTTTCTATGCTAATTGTAAAATTGGTTTGAATGAACCAGGCATTTGAATAGATTAGAAAGAGATCAGCATCAATTTGTTTCTATTCTACCATTGTGCCATCAGTCTTGCCTTACTTTGTTGGACATGGGTGCGGAGTGAGGAGAAGGATAGTGGAAAATGCAAACAATTTATATGAACATAAGGAATATGGCAACTATAAGTGTCATGTGCAGAGGCAACATTTAAAAACAATGGTCATAATCAGAGCAATTTTGTATATTAGTGATAGCTGAAAAGCTCTAAGAGTGAACTATTTCAGTAGAAGACCAATAGAACACACTGTGCTTTGCAGTGGAAGAAACAGTACCACTGTAAAACAAAGTTTGGTTGTAGACACAAAACAAAGGCAAGGTTTACCTGTATTCAAATAAACATTTAAAAAAATATATATGTATGTCAAACATATACACACTGATTTGGAAAGTAGGCTGTATTTATTTAAAAATAATGATTTTCAAGTTAGTGTCTCTGATTGGATGTTTAGATTGCTACCAAAACTTTGTTACTAATGTTTTGATGAATATCTCTTTAGATAACTTAGTGAAAGTTCATGAGTTATTTCCTTAGGATAAATTCTAAAAATGGAATCTTAGGCTCTTATCTATGCCACCAAATGTTCTTGAAAGTTTGTGCTACTGTGTACCTCCACCCATGTGGTAGGCAGAATTCTAAGGTGAACCCCAATACCTGTTGTGTAACCCCCTCCTCTTCAGTGTGGGTGGGATCTGTAGCTTGCTTCTAACCAACAGATGGCAAATGTGATGGGATATTGTGTCAATTATTAATTTATATTCTTTCTTCTCAGTGTACCCTTCAATGTATGCTGTATGATAACTGACAGACTTCCTTTAAGCATTTTCATTTAAGAATTTTGGCGTTTTGTAAATAATTTTTGATTATTCTTTTCCTTTCATTTTTACTTATATGTTTTTTAGAAAACAGGCAGAAGGCTGGGCACAGTGGCTCACACCTGTAATCCCAGCTCTTTGGGAGGCAGAGGTGGGTGGATCACTTGAGGTCAGGAGTTTGAGACCAGCCTGGCCAACGTGGTGAAACCCCGTCTTTACTAAAAATACAAAAATTAGCTGGACGTGGTGGTGGATGCCTATAATCCCAGCTACTCCAGAGGCAGAGGTAGGAGAATCTCTTGGACCCAGGTTGCAGTGAGCCGAGATCACACCACTGCATTCCAGCCTGAATGACAAAGTAAGACATGGTCTCCAAAAAAAAAAAAAAAAAAAAGTGTTTTCAATTTATTGCAGGGTCCTTTTTGTTGGCGTCTTGTTTATGTGTGTTTTCTTTCAGAGCAGACCTATCCAACTGAACTTTCTGTAAGATGAACATGTTCTATAATCTTTGCTGTGTACTACAGTGCCTCCTAGCCAAACATGGTTATTGAGTAGTGCTTGAATTGTGGCTAGTGCAGCTGAGGGAACTAGATTTTTAATGTCATTTAATTTAAATTTTAGTAGCCACATGTGGCCATTGTATAGCACAGTTTTAATATATAGTTGTGTGCCACTTAACAATGTTTTGGTCAACTTTGGACTGCGTATATAATGGTGGTCCCATAAGGTTATAACAAAGTTGCCCTATACAGGTGTACCATTTTTTATCTTTTATACATAAATACTTACCAGTGTGTTACAGTTGCCTATGGTATTCAGTACAGAGTATAGTTACATGCTGTACAGGTTTGTAGCCTAAGAGCAATAGGCTATATATTGTATAGCCTAATGTATAGTGGCTGTACCATCTAGGTTTGTGTAAGAATACTCAGTGATGTTTGTGCAATGACAGAATCACCCAACAATGCATTTTTTTTCAGAAGACACTCCTGTTGTTAAATGATGCATAACTATATTTTTAAATTTAATTTGCTGGTATGTAGGATTTTTGTGCCTATATCATAGATTCTTTTTACATTTAAAGCAAAATAAAGCTTACCTTGATGTATACCTGTATGATCTAGTTCCTGCCCACCTTGCTGCTAATTTTTTATGATTTTCTTTTACAGTTACCGTTCACTAGTGTTTTTATTTCTTGTATTCCCACATATGATATTTTGTAGTTCATGTTAAGACATTTGCACTCTGGAACTGTGCTTAGCTTTTATGGCTGCCTCTTTCTAGTTCTCAGCTAGATCTCAACTCTTTTGTTAGCCTCATCTCTGATTTTTTTTCCAACAACATTTTATTTAGAAAAAATTTAAATATACAGAAAAGTTGAAAGAATTTTATTGTGAACGCTCACGAAGGCCTAGAGTCTATATTTTCCTGTACCAGCTCTAGCACATATTAATTCATCTATTTCTCCATCCATTAGTCTATTTTTTGGGGGTGAATTTCAGAGTAAATTGTAGACTTCCATTTATTTTCAGTTTTATTTTTTACTGGGTTTATCTCTTTATTTTGTTGGAGAAGTTCTTTACATACTTGGATATTGGTCTTTTGTCAGATATGTTTTTCTGATATATTCTCCCACTTTGTAATTTGCTGTTTTATTTTCTTAACAGAGGCTTTTTTTTTTCCTTGGATGTCGTTTTGCTCTTGTTGCTCAGGCTGGAGTGCAATGGTGCGATCTTGACTCACTGCAACCTCAGCCTCCTGAGTTCAAGCGATTCTCCTGTCTCAGCCTCCCAAGTAGCTGGGATTACAGGTGCATGGCCCCATGCCCAGCTAATTTTTTGTATTTTTAGTAGAGACGGGGTTTCACCATGTTGGTCAGTCAGGCTGGCCTCGAACTCCTGACCTCAGGTTATCCACCTGCCTCGGCCTCCCAAAGTGCTGGGATTACAGGCGTGAGGCACCATGCCTGGCCAATTTTCTTAACAGAGGCCTTTGATAGCAGACGTTACTAATTCACTCGTTCGATTTATGAATTATTTTTCTTTTATGGATAGTGCTTTCTTGTGTCTTACGTAAGAAACCTTTGCTTGCCTAACCCAAGGTCAGAAATACGTTCTCCTATGTTTTATTCTGAGAGCCTGTGGCTTAGCTTTTACTTTTGGGTATATTATCCATCTCAAATTAATGTTTCTGTTAGTAGTGTGTAGTAGGAATTGAGATTCATATCACCCTCCCCATAGTTATTCTAGCACCATTTGTTGAAAAGACTTCTTTTGCTGGACACCTTTGTCAAAAATTAAATCACTGTATTATAAATGTTGATGTATTTGTTGGCTGATCACCTGTTTTTAATTGCCATCCTATCAATGTTCACTCTTTTTATGTGATACAGACACACTTTCTGACAAAATAATGTCATAGATTTGCCACTATTGCAAATGCCTGGAATGATGGAATGGATGATAGAGATTGGTCTGTAGTTGACAGTAGATGGAGAATGATTTTGTAGTTGTCTGTTTTTATTGTGTAAAATGAATCAGGGGATTTACACCTATTTTTCTATGACAGAACATAGTTTATTTACACTGTAGTGAATTGTTCTGTGAAAGCTTGAATGAACTCAGTTCTAAAATAACTTTTAGGATATTTTTAAGGAGGAAAGTCTTTGAAAAACATAGCAAGTTTTAACGTTTTTAAGCGTCACCTTTGTTAATGTGTCATTTTTAGAAAATTATCAATGTCATTAAAATGTTCAAATGTATTATATTGGTGTTGGACATATATTTTCTTTTAAATTTTGTTTTCTATGTATCTGTGTAACTTTAGCATTGTGCTATCATCTCGAGGGGAAATCCAGGTGTATGTTTGAATCCCTTCCCAAATGTGTCTCTCTAATTCCCTGAGCCCACTAAAATCTCTACTTGTTTCCTTTTCCCTTAGCAGTGGCCTTTTGCCTAGGGAAAAAATATGGATTTTCTAAGTTTTGTCATATGTTTAGAATTGGGAAATGCCCCTAGAGAAAAACTGGCTGTATAAATTCAGTTCACTTTTTGGCCCTTCCCCTGACTGCGCAGCGCTTAACAGAATGTTTTAAAATTTGAAGTTTATCAACTTTTCCCCTTTGTTTTCAACTTATTTATTTTTCTTAGTTCTAATTTTGTTGTTGTTGTTGTTGTTGTTTGTTTGATGACTAGGGAATGTAGTTGGTATAATTTCTAGGAATTTGCTGTTTTTTTTTTTTTTTAGTGGCCTAATATATCATCAGTTATTATAAACATTTCTGTGAATGTTTTTGTGTTCTACTTTTGTCATAGGTAACAGAGGAATATTAAAATGTTTCGGTGCTATTACATTTTGTCTTTTTTCTAATATATTAAAATTTTAGCATATAAATATTTATCACTCATTTCTTCATTATGAATTTTATTATCAAAATCAGTTGACATCATTTTTTCTTTCAGTTTGCTTGGGCATATTTTACACAGAAATATTAATTTCTTTTATTTTGCTTTCGTTTACTTTGAATTTTGCTTAATATTTTGCTTAGAAATATTAATATAGGTTTGCATAATATTTAGTTTTCCTTAAAAATTTTGCTTAACATGTGTGCTTCTATATATTTTATCTTTTATACTTTCCTTTTCTTTGTTCTTCTTTTTTGTATTATTGGATAGTTCCTCAAAATGCCCTATATTTCACACATCCGATTTTTAGCATAGCATATTTTTCAGAAATTTGAGAATGTAAAGCATATACTTTCTAAAATTTAATTAGCACATTTTTTTTCTTTAGTGTTTCTAAGCAGACTTTTGCTTGGGGATGTATAACACACGCTGAAACATACACAAATCATAAGTTTGCAACTTCAGAATTTATTTATTTATTTTTTTGCATGTTAAGGTCCGGTTGTTCTATCACCATTTGTTGAAAAGACTATTTTCATTTCATTGCTTTTGCTCTTTTGTCAAAGATCACTTGACTGTATTTATGTGGATCTGTTTCCGGGTTCTATTCTGTTCCACCGATCCATTTGTCTATTCTTTTGCCGATATTATACTGTCTTGATTACTGTAGCTTTATAGTAAATTTTGAGTCTGGTAATGTCAGCTGTTGCTCTTATTCTTCTCCTCCAATATTGTGCTGGCTATTTTAGATTGTTTGCCTCTCCATACAACCTTTAAAATCAGTTTGACAATATTTAGAACATAACTTTCTGGGATTTTGGTTGGGATTGTGTTGAATCTGTAGATCAAATTGGGAAGACTGACATCTTGACGATATTGAGTCTTCCTATCCATGAACATGTACTGTCTCTCCATTTATTTAGTTCTTCTTTGGTTTCTTTTGTTGGAATTCTGTAGTTTTTCTAATACAGATTTTTATATGTAGTTGTTACGTTATTCCTAAGTATTTCATTTTTGGAGGGTGCTAATGTAAATGTTATTGTATTTTAAATTTTGAATTTCACCTGGTATATAGGAAGGTGATTGATATTTTTTCTATATACCATTGCTGGTATATAGGAAAGTGATTGAGTTTTGTATATTTGTGTCCTGAAACCTGGCTATAATTGCTTATTAGTTCCAGGAGTTTTTGTTTATTCTTTTCGTATTTTCTGCATAGCCAATCATGTCATTTGTGAAAAAAGACAATTTTATTTCTTCCTTCCCAATATTTATACCTTTTACTTGTCTTACGTTACTAGCTAGAACTTCAGTATGATTCTGAAAGGAGTGCTGACAGAGAATATCTTTGTCTTGTTCCTGACATTAATGAGAAAATATTTGATTGTTTTTTGATTCTCCCTCTCATATTAGCCAAACATGGATGGCAGGGGAACTGGTCAATGTTTTAAAATTTTGCTTTCTTTATTTAATAGTGTGGAACTGTTAGCCTCAGATAAGTCATCCATCATCATCATCATCATCATCATCATCATCATATCATCATCATCATCATATCATCATCATCATCATATCATCATCATCATCATCATCAGTAATATATTGTTAAAATTAGACTTTTTCACTGGATAATTGGTAGGAGTCTATAGGTTTTCTTGTGATAAGTTCAGTCCTCAGAAAGCACCACTCGTATGGCATTTCATTAAGCTTAAATTCTTAATACTCTTTGCTTGGTTTTCCAAGTCTAAAACACCGTTCCACGTATGATTCTGTACAATCCCATATCTAGTCATATTGCAGTGCTGAGAATTGTAGTCCCAGAGAGGCATTTGTGGAGATAGGGTTTTGAGAATGTTCGTGAAATGTTTCTATCAAGTCCTACCTAGTAGGTGAAATAATTTTTGAAAGGTAAAATAAAGACCTGCAGCTGTAGCAGGTAGATAGAAATGCCCCTTTCATTGTTGGATGGGAGACATATATTGTAAGAGAGTGATCTATTAGAAAATATGTTTGATGTGGAGTACTTTGAAATAATGATTTAGCAGCTGTCTGTTGGTAGAGATTAATGAGGTAGAGTGGAAGAGAATGTCAGTAGAGTTGAAAATATTTAGGATCTTGGACACTAGGGTGCTGAGTAGATTCTCCACATGTATGGTAGCATACATGAGGAAGACAAGGATGATTCAAGTACTAAAGTCCTTGTTGGTAGTTTGATGAATTACATGGAACAGTTAGGGTTAAGATTAGAGTAGCTAGTGGTTATGATGCCAAAGGATTAGGACTCTTTACTCAAAAGTAATGTAGTGTCTTGGAAATAACATTAAATTTCTAGGAGAATGCAGATCCTACTGTGTGGATGGTTGTTTTGTGGCACATGTGTTTATTAGCTGCATGAGCTCTTTCAGCACCCCTTTCAGAATCTGCCCTTTTTCCTTCTTTTTTTCTTGGGGCTGTTTAATTCATGAGCCCCGCCTTGCCTTTCCTGTTACTGTATCTGTGAGTGTAACAGACTATTTCTACTTGAAACCTTCCTCTTAGTGACCTTTTCTTTTCTATAGTTCAGTTAGGTGCTAAGACATCATTTCAGGAAAAATGACTTTATCTTTTATCTACCAGAAAATATTTTTACATTTTATATAATTTTGGGGAATACTTAATGTTATGAAGAATACTATTCTTGACATTAAATAATTTTTTCTAGGTCTCATAGATGTTATAACAACTGTATATTTCAAAATTAAATTTTCTAATAATTTGCTGTTTATCGAATTATGAACTGAAAGAAAGTAGGCTGAAGATATTAAAGGACTAGTATTATTATCTTTATTGAAACTGTGATGTGGATATAATTTTACCTATCCGCAAACAAATATGTTTAACAGAAGTCTTTTTATTTATTTTTAACAGAAGTCTTTTTATTTATTATGACATAAATGTATGGTCACATAAATGGTTTTGGCTAACTAAATATAGCTCTGTGTAGAAAAAACATAATAATTAAATTTTGCAAAGTCATTTATTGCTGATTTTAAGAGAAGTTAATTTTATTAAAACTGTTCTCAATGTGTATCACAAATTTATTTTTCTCTTGTTGATTATGGCTTTTGCAGCACAGTTACAAAACATTTTAAACTGGGTTTATCATACTGGTAGTGAATTGGTAGTTAATTTCATAGCCTTATTTTATCAGTAACTGTGCATTCATCTTTAGCCTGACTTGATTTGGTTCCTGATGGACGAAATAAACTTTTTTCTTTTTTTCTTTGAGTCGTAATTTCACTCTGGCTGCCCAGGCTGGAGTGCAATGGCAGGATCTCGGCTCACTGCAACCTCTGCCTCCTGGGTTCAAGCGATTCTCCTCTCCTGAGTAGCTGGGATTACAGGCATGTACCACTATGCCCAGCTAATTTTTGTATTTTTAGTAGAGATGGGGTTTCACCATGTTGGCCAGGCTGGTCTTGAACTCCCGACCTCGGGTGATCCACCTGCTTCAGCCTCCCAAAGTGCTGGGATTATAGGCGTGAGCCACCGCGCCCAGCCCAAAATAAACTTAAATTATGCTCTTGGTTAACCCAATGTCTTGAGCTTATGTTTCTAATATGCTGACTTTCAAAAAATGATAGTATATTTGGCTGTATTTTTAGGTGTTTAAGAATACTCAGGAACAGTTGCACATGATGCTCAACCTGATGGAAATTACAGATGGATAAAAGAAAATAAACTGTTAGATGTTGACTCATCTTACATCTGTATAGAAGAATGATTTTAAAATGATGTGAGCAGACTTGCATGGTGAAGGCATGGGATAGGTTAGTTATCATTTAGGTTCAGAGGTTAGCAAAGTACCTGAAGGAATAGGGTTAAGGTTGCTGATTAGTTTGAGGAGACGTGATATAGTTCAGAGTGGTTTATTAATATTCTGATAGTTGGAGAATATGCATGTGTGTGTGTACACGTATGTGTTGTGTGTGTATTTAGTGTATTTATATCTACGCCTCCCCCCACTCTTTTTTTTTTTTTTTACTTATTTTTTTGTAGAGACAGGATCTGACTTTGTTGCCCAGGCTGGTCTTAAATTCCTGGCTTCAAGCGATCCTCACACCATGGCCTCCCAAAGCGTTTGGATTACAGGTGTGAGCCACTGTGCCTGGCCCACATTTTGGGTGGGATGACCGGAAAAATCAAGCTGTAAAAGATCCAAAAAATGTACCTTTTAAATTCCATCTGTGTGATATGTCTGAAGTGAGATAACTGTACCTACTTAGTCCAGATATATGGTATGAAGAGGTTCTGAATACTTTGCATATTCCTTTTTGCTGTCTGAGAAGGAAAGGGTTTAAATGAAAGGCATATATATGTTTAGGATTCCTTTTACATACGCTAGACCAGAGTGGTTTTTGCTCTAGAGTGTACAGGGTGCCACCGTTGTTCTTCAGTGTGTCTCTAGAGCTTGCAACAAGCTAAAACTTATCTTTTGGTGCTTCAGGTCTAAACTGTATTCACTGGCCAGACTTTAAGGATTGAGTTCAAAGTTCCAGTGATGATTTGTGTGTGAATAGTTTTAGGTCTCCATATTATTGTTTGGAAATAATGAGAATCTCTACCCCAGCCTGTGTGCCCCCTATGTCCGCCTTTCCTCCTTAGACTGTGATTACTTCCAGGAAACAATGACATTGAAATTTTAAGTACTCATATATCTGGGTCACCTTTTCTAAGTTTTGGTGTATTGTAAATCAATGCTTTCTCTAGATATAATTAGAATAGGTTTTATTACTGATTCTAGGGTGCTCGCAAAGATGTTTTTGAATGTTATTTTCAAATGGAAGCTTGAATGACTCATAGTTTCATATACTTGAGAACAAAAGAGTAATAAATTTAAATTGTTGTTATTGGTTTAAGTACATTGCTTTTCCAATACCTAAAATATACTTTGCTTAGTCTTACCTCTGATACTCAGTATTTTATGTCAAATACCCCATTATGTGCTATGGGTTTTGTCCCACTGATTCTGTTCATTCTTTTTTCTCATTAAAGAAGATTTTCATTTCTTCCCCCTTTTGTATACTTTGCCCTTCTTTTTGCATGTTCTTAGAATTCTTAGTCTTAGCCTAGGGACTGTAAGTGCACATATATGTCCACGTATACTGTATACACGTATGTGCACCTGATGAGAAGATTGTAACTCACTAGACTGAGGTAGGATGGAACCTTTCTGGGAGATAATGTACATATAGATGCATGGAAGATAACTAATAGAACTTTAATTTTGACATTGGAGCCTAATAACAATAAAATGAATGAAAGTCAGTATTCTTTAAAGGTGTTGTGTCAAATCCTTGAACCATGTAATTACTTTGCTGCATTAAATTGTTGATAAATGCTTAATTTTAAGTACAGGAAATAAAATCACTGTAACAGAGGTATACATATTTTGCTATTTTGTTCACAATATATTTCATGCAACATTCTAGATAGAAATCTTAGGTCTTATTTTTATATGATTTTGAGCTTTCTCTTTCTGTCCTAGCTTAAAATTGATACAAAGAATAGGGAAATGTTATACTTTTTTATATTGTGGAAGGTAAAGTTTATTTCTGAAAGTCTCACTTCCATTTTCCTGTTACACTTTATTAGGCTGCAGAGCATGTTTAGTTTACAGCTAAAATGCCATTTGGTATCCCAGTGTGGGTTGTCCTCATCCGGAGATATCAGTGTCTATTAAAGTGAAGCTAAAGGTCTCTCATCTGTGATGGCTAACTGGGTCACTTTACTCATCAACAGAGAAGGCAACTATCACATCATTCTACAGTCTGCCACTTCCTGAACAGCTTCTTGGCAATAATGCCTCACAGGGGAAGTCATAAGCTTTCCTGCTGATGGGTGTGACTTTGAGGAAGCTGAAATGGTATCAACTAGAGAAATACAGTGACAAAAACCTATTGGAATACGTTTAGGCCAACTGCATGGTCCTTGCTTCAGATCCCAGCCTCAAGTTTGGGGGTCCCTAGGGCCTCCTTTACTTCAGACTTGCTGGCTTTAGATACTGAGGTCCCCACTGACTCCCTCAGATTTGATAATTCACTGGTATGACCCACAAAACTCAGAGGACTATACTTAGAATTATAGTTTTATTATAATGAAAGGATACATACTAAAACCAGCCAAAGGAGAGACACGTGGGCAGAATCTGGGAGGGGCTCAAAAGCAAAGCTTCTGGTTGTCCTTTCCTGGTGGAGTCATGGATGGTGTTACCTCTTCCTGGCTATGATGTATGACAGTCCAGGGAAGTTTATGCAAGCTTTCGGTGTCCACAGTTTATACTGGAATTTGTTCACATACTGCCCCTGTGTCTGACCTTTAGTCTTTATTTCCTCCCAAAAGTTCAGGCTAGTACATTTAGTTTCTAGTTCCTTTGGAGATCAGAGCTGACAGGGTATTCCAGGAAGCTCCCATCATGAGTCACATTGTTAGACTCTCCAGTGACTCCAGGCACTCTTATCAAGGAGGATATCCCCGGGGCCTAGAGATCATCTCACAGTAGCTGAGGGCAAAGGCCAGGACCTCTCTTTGGTAAAGTGAATTCCTCAACACACCTATTTAAACAGAGGGTGTATTTTTGCAATTTCTCATATTATTCTTTATTTGAAAATCTTCAATTTTATTTTACAAATAAATGATTTTCCCTTTATGTTCAAATCAGAACTATTTAGCCTTTTCCTTTTTTAAAAAATCTCTCTAATTTTTCTCCCTCATGACATCCAGACCAGTCATTTATGCAGTTTAGTTGTATTTTTACTGCATTATATATTTATGGCCAAATATCCATTGTATTCATATATTCATTTCAAAAGTACTTACTATTCTTCTAAACTGATAGGTCATGCTTTTCTACCCACAAAACAAATATTCACTTATATTTCTTATTAGCTGCAATCTGGATACAGAGTATAGCATGAACAAAGGTTTAATGATATCAGAGTATATAAACATTTTAGAAAAGGTGAGCATTTCATTGTGGTTTGATTATAGACATATTCAGGAGAGTTTTCCCAGGAAAAAAAGGGCTTTAAAAACCATGCTAAGACAACTTGGACTATAGACAGTGAAGGGCATTCAAATATTTTTAGATATGACTGTGACACACAACAAATTTTTTGTTTTAGAAAGTCAATCAGTAGCATTAGTGAGTAGAAATAGTTTGATGGAAGGAAATTCACCTAGAAGCAACTCTGTATGCCCAGTTAGGACATTATTACTGTTGTCTTCACTGGAGATATATATAGGTAATAAAGGATGATTTGTGAGGAAGTTATTAACTTATGAGAGATGACTTTAGCTTTTTTTTTTAAATCTTACCCCTTTCATAATACGTACACAAGTCTAATCAACTTTTAAACTTCTCTAACAATTTTTTATGTTTTCATTTTATAAAACCTCTTGTGATAAAACAGCCTATATATTTTTCTACCTAACGTATAACCTATGGTTATAACCTAGCCTTACCAGCTTATTTTTATAGATCCTTGCACTGTGTTATTCATTTCGTATTTATTTAACACACATTTGTTAAGTGAGAGCTTACTGTGCACCAGATTATTGTAATAGATGTTGAAAATACAATGAATATAAGATGTGATTCCTGACCTCAAAAAGGATACATATCAATTTAGTAGTCAGACAGATGGGAAAAGCCTGTGATGGAGGGAAGCATAGGACACTTTGATAGTTTATTGAAGGAGCATATAAGCTAGACTAGACTAGAGATGAGGAGAAGATTTTTGGGACTCTGACACTCTAGTTTAGAATAGCAGTTAAAAATATGGACTCTGGAGCCAGAAGGCATTTGGATTCTCAGTTTCTTGCTGTGTAACCTTAGGCAAGTTCTTAACTTCACCTTTAAAATGGGAATCACAATAATCCCTACTGTATTTGGTAATTATGAGGCTAAAAATGTTACCGAGCAAAAGGGCTTGCTGCCTGATGTGCTAGAAGCCAATACTATGACACTTGAGTTTCTGGGAAAAGAAAAGCTTTTTATTGCAAGTCGACTAACAAGAAGAAAGGAGTCCAGCTCAAATCTGTCTCTCTGTGCTGACTTTAAGGCAGTCATTTCATTAGAAAAGGTTTAGGGAGTGTGTTCAGGGATTGGTAGGTGATTGGTGGAAGGAGAGGGGAGGTCTGGAAAGTCCTCAGGCATGCACAGCTATTTATTCATACTACTTCATGGATCTCATGTGCAAGTTTCAGGGGGAGTTAGTATGCAGCCTGCAGTGCAAATTTGATCTGTGACACCAGCAAGTTCATTCTGTGCAAACGCCAGTAGGCCATATCGGTTCCAATTGATTTTAGCCAGGTTTTAAATCTCATAAGTGGAGGGAGTTTCAGCGTTTCAGCAATTTGTTTCTTTTTTTAATTTGCCACCCTGCAGGCTCAATAATTTCTGCCAGTCACTGGTTTCTTTAACTCTTTAGGGCATAGTTTAAAAATAAGTTAAAATATGTAAAGTGTTGGAACCGTACCTGGCATATATTAATAGCTTTGTATGTCTCTTGCTCTTCTCATCATTTTCTAAAAATGAATATGTAATTAGTACTCAGTAAATATTTGAATAAATCCTTGAATGATAGATGAAAATATAATTGCTGTTTTGTTCCCTTAGAAGTCTTTAAGCATCTCTATTGAAAGCATTTAAGGTAAAATAACTATTTTATGTGTATTTAGGTCCATATTAACTCATTAATTCGTGAGCTTCATAAAGTGTAATCTCAAATGATACGTAAACAATGTTGAATTTGACTGCTTGTAGATGAGGATGTCCTCTCCAGTTGGTCTCACACGTCCGTCTTACCATATACCCTGTCCAGTTCAGGTTATGGTCTGGCATGTATAGACATTTGAGTTTGGGGTCTCCACACTAGACCCTGCCACGCACTCTTCCAAGATAGACATGGAGTAAACTCTTTTACATCTCAAACACTTAACACAGTGGTTGTCACTTATTGGTACTAAGTGAATGTTTGTTGAATGAGGGAATGATGCCTAAATTATGAAATTAAAAAGAATAATTAGAAATCTGACGAAAAGAACTTTTATTGTTCCATGAGGATGTAGTTGACTACTTCTTTGTGGATCTATGAAGGGATTTTGGTAAAAATAAGACTAACGGCAACCAAAATTAAGAGGTTATATTTTCTAGAGAAATTTTGTTTTGAGATTTTCTAACTTATCAAATAGGATTCACCAGAATTATTATGCCTCTTTTTAATTGCAATAATATGGGTTAATGAAAGAGCCAACAATAGTATTGCAAAAGCGATTTATATTTTGATTAGCTAACTTGAATGACGTAGTTGTTTAGGCACTATTGGTAAATAGTGGCAATCAAGTCATTCTTTTTTAAAAGAAGATAATGATGTTGGCTTTGTGATGAGCAAGAAGGATGATTTGTAGGATTATTATTTACTGATTAGAAGGACATTCAGAGTACAGAAGCATTGAATAATTCTAACCTGAACTAGAAGTTAGACTTTGGGATTGAAAACCAATAAAGATTAGTATCCAGGGGAGTGCAAATTTCCATTTTTTGGGGGGTTTTAAAACTAAACCTTGGATTTGTGGGGAGTTATGAAAGCACATGAAAGAGTCAAGAGATAGAAGTTACTATATTGAGTATTCTCAGGCAATGAGTTGAGGCTTTGTGGGAATATCTGCTCAGAAAATGTCTGAGTAGAATAGACCAGAACTGAAAGGTGGAGGTAGTTTATTCTTTTTTAAGTATTCCATTGGTATATTTTTCCATACTGTAATGAATCGAGATTGCCAATTCGTATTTCTAATAACATTGGAGGTTCAGTTTCTTCTTCACTGTAGTTTTAAGCTGTCATTTTGCTTATTTTTAAAAGGCTCCTTTCTATGCTTTGTAACTTTGCAGCTTCCATTTTGTTTCTCATGTTTCTAAAGTCAAGCCTTTTGCATTATCTTTCTCTGCTTATGCATTTATAACAACTTGGTTTTCGGTTACATCATGATTCATAGACATAAAATATCAACTCAGAGTCAATCATATGGCAACCTTTGTCAGTTCCTCCAATCTTTGGTCCATGCTACATGCCCTCTGTAGGATATTTCAGATGGTATTCAAAGATAAGATTATGTTCATAAGTAAGCAAATTTAAGTTTTATAGGAAAAACCTTATGAAAACTATCATGCTTTATTAAAAATTGATTTATAATGTCTACTGTTTTACTTTTCATCCAGTTATCTTAGAATTTTGTCTGGAGGGAAAATTATCAAGGAAATTGTAATTCTGAAAAGGATTGTAGTTTAGGGTGATTGACCACATATTCCACTTTAAATTTCTCCAAGATTTTTCAATTAAACATTTCTAAATTAAGATTCTTTTATTTGTTAGAAGTGTTTTAAAAACATCTAGGGTAATTTAAGTAGAACTACGTTTCTGAAGAAAGATTGACAGGGAGAAATTGTAATTATGTCATCGCATTTAAATGTGTTTACTGTCAAATTGAAATGAAGGTATTATTTAGGTACGTTGGCCAAGGCTTATGTTGTTATTGGGTCCTCATACCCTCACATCCCATTAGCATGTCCTAATGCTGGCTTGGTTTCTAGCATTGGAAGGCAGTCAGGAAATATCTATCTCATGAACACTGCATGCAATTGTATTTTTATTGGGATGTTAATCAACCAGTAAATTATCTATGAAAAACTTAGCTTAGTACTTCTTACATTAGGATACCAGTGCAACTCATGAATAAGTTTTACTTTATATATAGAAAAGGAGAAAAAGAAAAAGTAGCTTATTTTTTTGAATATAATATCAGACACAAAAGAATATCAAAGTGAGTTTAAAATTATATCTGATATTTAAATTATTACATAAAACCTGACCTTTCAAGTCGTGCTATTTTAAGCACATTGAGACTCTCTTTTTGGCTTTTTGGTAACTCCTTTTTTCATGGAGACTGTGCCTGACAGACTCTTCTCTCAAAGGCTGCCCATCATCGTTGCTGAATATTTCCCAATGTTTGCTTTGACTACAACCTTGGCCTCTCAATTTCGTTGAAATTTTCATCTCAGCGACTTAATTTTGAAATTTGGAAATTCATTCCTACCTATTACTCAGTATCCTAAAGTTTCAAATTTGGACATAATCCTTTGATACAACTTCCATCTTTAAAAGCAGCTGGGACATTTCATCAGCTTCACCATCCAGTGAGCTATGGTTGCTCTGTCTTCAGTGAGGTCCGGTCTTAGCCTTAGGAGGGGAGAAGTTGCTTTTCTTGTGTACATTATCTCAGCCTAAGTGGCTATTTTTTATATCTGAGATTATGAAATTCTTTACAGTTCTCCTTACTTTCTTAAAGTGGAAGTTGAGGTCATTGATTTGTAACCTTTTTGCTTAAATTTTTTTTATTATAAAAATGGGTAAAAAAATTTTTTTGCTTTTCTTAGGTGATATCTAATTCTGTTGCCCAGGTTGGAGTGCAGTGGTGCAATCAGGACTCATTGCAGCTGCAACCTCTGGGGCTCAAATGATCCTTCTGCCTCAGCCTCCTGCGTAGCTGCAACTTAGGTGCATGCCACCATGCCTGGCTACTTTTTAAATTTTTTGTAGAGACAGGATCTCGCTATGTTGTCCAAGCTGGTCTCAATCTCCTGGCCTTAAGTGATCCTCCCACCTCAGCCTCCCAAAGTCCTGGGATTACAGGTATGAGCCATTGTGCCTGGTCATTGACCGTCTTTTTAATTAGGTATTTCATGTAGCAAAATTTTCTGTAAATATGCTTTAGCTGCATCTCTCAAATATTAATCTACTCTGTTTTTGTTTTCATTCTGTTTAAAATACTTTAAAACTTCCCTTTTAATTTCTTCTTTTATTCATGGGTTATTTAGAAGTGCATTGTTTAATTTTCAAATATTGGATGACTTTTCAAATATTGACATCTAATTTAATTCATTATGATCAGAGAATATACTTTGAAATGTGTTGTATACATTTAGGAAAAAAAAAGCATTTTTTCCTGGTTTGGGTGGAGTATTTTATAAATGTCAATTAGGTCAGGTTGTTTTATAGTGATCTACTCTTCCACATCCTCACTGGCTTTCTGTCTGCTTGTGTTCTGTAAGTCTTTTCAAGGTGTCTTTACTACTAGTGATTTTTTTTTTCTATTTGTCCAGTCGTTTGCTCAGAGAAGAGTGTTAAATTCTCTATGTATAATTGAGGATTTCGCCACTATTTTTCTTATCTATTTTGTCAGTTTTATTTTGAAGCTTTTTTTAAGGCATGTATACATTTAACATTGTTACAGACTCTTGATGAAGTGACCCCCTTTGTCAGTATGTATTGTTTTCATCTCTAGTAATTTCTTGTTCTGAAGTTCTCATTGTCTTATATTAACATAGCCTAGATGCTTCAGCTTTTTTCCATTAGCACTGGATTTGACATCTTTTTCCATCCGTGTACTTTTTACCTAATGGACTCTTTTATGTACAAAGTGGGCTGTTGTAGACACTGTATATCACTGTATATATAGTTGGTTCCTTTTTTTTTTTTTTTTTTTTTTTTTAAGAGGGATCTCACTCTGTCACTCAGGCTGGAATTCAGTGGCATGACCTTGGCTCACTGCAGCTTGGCGCTTCCCAGGCTCAAGTCATCCTCCCACCGCAACTTCCTGAGCAGCTGGGACTATAGGTGCACGCCGCCATGGCCTGGCTTTGACTATGGTTTTGACTTTGGTTTTGACTATGATAAACCTACATTTTTAAAAATATTTTCTGTAGAGATGGGGTTTTGCCACATTGCCCAGGCTGGTCTCGAACTCCTGGGCTCAAGCTATCTGCCTGCCTCTGCCCCTCAAAGTGCTGGCATTACAGACATGAGCCACTACATCCAGCTGGTTCTTGATTTCTTAAAAAAAATTGTTAATAATGACAGTCTCTGCTTGTTGATTTTGTAATGTTGTGGTTTCTAGAAGAAATATTATTAGAATGAAAAAAAAGTCTGGTTTAAATCTACTATCTTACTACTTGATTTACCACATGGCTTGCCCCATGTTTTCTCATTTTCATTTTTCCTTTTGTCTTGCCATCATTTAGATTACTTGAGAATGTTCTTATTCCATTATATCTCCACTTTTTGGGCCTATTAGATATATATCTTTGTGTATATTTTAGCAGTTGTTCTAAGGTTTATAGTATCTGTTTTCACAATTTACTTTTAAATAATAGTATGCCACTTCCTAGTTGGGGTTCTCACCTCATTTCCTTTTATACAATTTGTTTTTACATATGTTATAAATCCTACAATACATTGTTAATATTTTTACTTTAATTAGTCAATTATATTGTAAGAAAAGAAAGAGCAACACAGATTTCCTATATTTATTCTAGTTTTTAACCATTCCAATGCCCTTCATTATTTCAGTTTAGATACAGATTTTATTCTTGTATCATAGTCCTTCTACCTGAAAATTTTCTTTTAAAATTTCTTATGTTCTAGCTTGGTAGAAATATGTTTTATCAGCTATTGTCTGTCTGAAAAAGAACTCTACTGTGCCTTCATTATTGAAAGATATTTTCATTTGCTAAAGATTTTTAGATTAACATTGTTTCTATTAATATTAGTATGTTAAAGGTGAGGTTTTGTTGTCTCATGGCTGGTGTAATTTCAGATAAGGAGTCTGCTGTCAGTCTTATTTTTGTTCCTCTGCCTGTAATCTTTTCCCCCTTCTTGCTGGGTTTTGACTATGATAAACCTATATTTTTTATTTTTTCTTAAATCTTTCTTCCTGTCCTCTTGGAGTCCATTGGGGTGTGTGTTTGTGTTTATGTGTTTAATTAATTTTGTAGTAATTGGAGGCATTATTTCCCTCAGTTGGTTTCTTTGCTTCCTTATATCTTTCTTTTTGTTTTCACATTCCAGCTGTACAAGTGTTCTATCTTTGGCTGTAGTCTCCCAGCTCTTTTATTCTCAGCGCTGTTTCTTTTTTCTCTCTTTTTCCTTTTTGTATTTCAGTTGGAAAAAGTGCCACATACATTTCTTCTTCAAGTTTAGTGACTTTTCTCTTCTGTGTCCAGTCTGGATAATCTCATTGATTATCATTCCCACTGATTAACATTTTTTTTCTCTGATGTTGTGTGTTTTTATTTCTACATTTTCAATTGTTTCATTTTTATTGTTTCCAACTCTGCTGAAACTCCATATCCGTTTATGCATGTTTTCCACTTTTTTGTCTAGATGATTTAAAATGTCATTTTTATTTATTTATTTGTTTTATCAACTTTTAAGTTCAGGGTACATGTGCAGGATGTGCAGGTTTGTTACATAAGTAAACGTATGCCATGGTGGTTTCCTGCACAGATCATGCCATCACCCAGGTATTAAGCCGGCATCCATTAGCTATTCTTCCTAATGCTCTCCCTCTCCCCATGTCCCCCACAGGTGCCTGGTGTGTGTTGTTCACCCCCATGTGTCCATGTGTTCTCATCAGTCAACTCCCACTTATAAGTGAGGACATTCAGTGTTTTGTTTTTTCGTTCCTACATTAGTTTGCTGAGGATAATGGCTTCCAGCTCCATCCATGTCCCTGAAGGATATAATCTTGTTCCTTTTTATGGCTGCATAGTATTCCATTATATATATGTATCATATTTTCTTTATCAGTCTATCATTGATGGGCATTTAGGTTGATTCCATTACTTTGCTATTATAAATAGTGCTGCAATGAATTTACACATGCATATATCTTTATAATAGAATGATTTATATTCCTTTGGGTATATACCCAGTAACGGGATTGCTGGGTCAAATGATACTTCTCCCTTTAGGTCTCTGAGGAATCACTAGTCTGTCTTCCACAGTGGTTGAACTAATTTACACTCCCACTCACAGTGTAACAGTGTCCCTTTCTCAGGCCGGGTGCAGTGGCCCACACCTGTAATCCCAGCACTTTAGGAGGCCAAGGCAGGTGGATCACGAGGTCAGGAGATGGAGACCATCCTGGCTAACGTGGTGAAACCCCCTCTCTACTAAAAAGACAAAAATTAGCCAGGTGTGGTGGTGCATGCCTGTAATCTAGCTACGCAGGAGGCCGAGGCAGGAGAACCTCTTGAACCCGGGAAGCAGAGGTTGCAGTGAGCCGAGATCGTGCCACTGCACTCCAGCCTGGGCGACAGAGTGAGACTCCATCTCAAAAAAAAAAAAAAAAAAAAAAAAAAAAAAAAAAAAAAAAAAAAAAAGCGTATTGCTTTTTCTCGACAACGTCGCCAGCATCTGTTCTTTTTGTAAATGTTATTTTTAAAGTCTTTGATAATTCCAAAATATAGGCCCTCTCTTTGTCTGCTTCTGTTGACTGCCTTATCTTTGAATATAGGCCATTTATTTTTCCTTTGTGTATGTGTGTGTGTGAGAGAGAATTTTTAAATTAGATGTCTTTCGTGGATTTTTCTTTCCTATATGAACAAAAGAGACTGAGGTAAGTATCTTTATGCTTGGTAACAGGCATACTTCTTTTAGTTTGTTAATAGGCTTCATTTGTGGGTGGGGAGGGGTAGTGGTTGAATCAGCCTGTTCTATGTGTTGCTATATATCTTCAGTGCTCCAAAGAATTTATATTTTCTCAGCAGTTGGCTGCTGTTACTTGTATTTATTGTAATGCCTAGAGTATAAAAGGGTTTTCTCCTGGTGTTTCTGTTTCACGTTTAGCTTTCAGTAGGCTCTGCTCCCCTGTACCACAGAGTGTTCTATTTTCATACTTCTAGTACTTTTCCCCATATGTAAACAACTGTTTCTTGCCGCTCAGTGCCAGACTTATGAGGGCTGTGGAGTTTTCTTAGTTTTTCTTCTCCAGCCTTAGTATTAAGCATAACCTGAGCACCTGAATCGCAGGCATGGGGTTTTCCTCAGGGGGTCTTCCCTCTCCCTCTTGCCAGTGAAGTTTTGCCTTGCATAGGGATACTTTGTCAGGACCAAGTCTTTCTGCTTTTTATCAATATAATATCATTGGTCCAAGTCTGTCTCCAGCTTCTTGTATAGCTGCATATGAATTTATTCCCGGGTAACTTTTGCATCATATCAAGAAGGGTTTGGAAAGCAGGAGGGTTTTAACCTCTGTGCCCAACCAAGGTGGGGGCATTCTCATGTTTCCTGCCTTGCCTGTGATCTTTCTTGTGAAGCCTGATAGAAGCCTGAGAAAAAGTTTATATCTCTTGTGTTTTGGGCTTCCAGGGATTCTAAACTGTTCCACTCTCCCAGACTTAGTTTTTAAGAATTGGTCAGATGTTGTTTTCTTTGTACTCACTTATGGCTGCCACTTCCTCTTCCTTTTCTCTACCAAAGAAGACATGAGTTCATATACTTCATCCTCCTTTGGAGGGGCTGGGATTCAGTTTATTTGGTTGCCTGCAGATGTCAGCTTTCTGATGGCCATAACAAAAGTTATTATTTGAAAGATTATCTACTTTTTTATTATCATCAGTGTAGAAGCAGCATTCTCTTACTATTTTTCACATTGTAAGTGAATGAGGAAATTTTTCTTAAACCAGCCTTTTAAAGGTATCTCCAAAGAGCAAAGCACTTCTAAGATTATGAACATAGATCTATGGAATGAATGGGGGAAAAAGCATTTTCCTAACATTAGTCAGTCAGTACTTGTAGCTTGGGATAACATCTGCAGTCATAGTCTCATGTATAATTTGAAGTATGCTGTAAATCAGAGACAGCAGCAGGAAAAATAATGGAAACTGGCTAAATGACTTAAAAGTTGGCTCTAATGATGAAGATACTGATACATGGAAGATGGCCGTAACAAGTTTGGATACTTTTTTTTTTTAAGAATTGTAGATAGACAAAAGGTAATATTTCTAATTTAATAAACACATTACGTATATGATCTCATATGAATATATAAATCAGTTAATATAAAGTATACAATATTAATAACATTTTTAGATTTCATCTCTATTCTTAGAAAACCTTTTTTCCTTCAAGAATTTTATCTCCCTTCATATTCACTTTATTCATATAGTATATTCTATAATGCATTTAAAGTCTATAAAATTTTTGTCAAATACACAAATGGGGTCTTGCTGTGTTGGCCAGGTTGGTCTTGAACTCCTGGCCTCAAGCAGTCCCCTGCCTCAGCCTGCCAAAGTGCCAGAATTACAGATGTGAGCCACTGTGTCTGGCCAAGTCTATAAAATTTAAGTGGCTATTGGAGGACCTGTATCTTTAGGAACTTGCAGAAATCTTTGGGGCATTTGTTTCAGAGAGTCATAAGACTTTATTTAGTTATCTCTTTATTTTTAGTTAAAGTTTGATGTAATCTGTTTTGAGTGATTTTACTTTACTCTCTGAATTAAAGCTAGTTGCTTATATCTGATGACCTCTGTTTCCTTTTCTGGAAAATTGAATAATAATTCAAAACTTGAGAATACACATCTCATGAGGAGTTATGTATTTTGAATGATATGTTAAGTACCAAGCACAGCACTGCATTGTAGGTCTTTGATACATGATAGGTGATATCATAAATATTATGTGTCCAGTAAAGAAAAAAATATTGTCTAGAGTAATGCAGAGGAGCTCTTATTTTGACCCGTGAATTTTCAGTCCTTTAAATACTCTGATTTATAAAAAGAGTAGAATAAAAAATGAAATTACTTTCATTTCTGCAGCAGGTAGCATCATGTTATGTAGAGTCTTGCTAACTGGCTATTTTTTATTGTTAGTTTATGCTTGATATACAGGCGTGGTCCATTACATGAATTTGAGAAGTTTGGTTGAAGAACGGAAACTACCATGTTAACTTGCCATAAATCATGTACCTACAATACAAGTAGAGCAAATGAAAGATTAAAGGTTACATTTTTTTAAACTTTTTTTTTTTTTGAAAAAAGAGATTATTGTGGTATTTGGTTTTTATTGCATCACTGCTCAGCAGAAATGCTATGAATTTAGTTTAGTTTTTTTTTTTTTTTTTTTTTTTGAGATGGAGTCTCACTCTGTTGCCCAGGCTGGAGTGCAGTGGCACAATCTTGGCTCACTGCAACCTCCACCTCCCGGGTTCAGGTGATTCTCCTGCCTTGGGCTTGTGAGTAGTAGCTGGGACTACAGGCGCGCGCCACCACACTGGCTAATTTTTGTATTTTTTAGTAGAGATGATGTTTCACCATATTGGACAGGCTGGTCTTGAACTCCTGACCTCGTGATCTGCCCGCCTTGGCCTCCCAGAGTGCTGGGATTACAGGTGTGAGCCACCATGCCCAGCTAACTTTTTCATCTTTCAAAACTGAAACTCATTAAAGACTACCCTCCAAGCCTCTGGCAATTACTAATCTTAATTTCTGTCTCAGTGTCAGAAAGGAACATTAAAATTTTAAGGAAATATAGATTTTTAAACTCAAATTTGAACTGCCCTCAGTTTAGAGAAATTATAGATTTTGAAGGATGAAATGGCAGAGAAGATGAAGTCACAGTTTGGGAAGAGAATCACAGATTTTTGTTGCAAGTGAAATACGTACTTGAAGTTTTGGTTGTTGCTTTTGGAAAGCAGATCTTGTAAGCTCAAGAGTGTGTGACTGTGATAAAAGGGATGTATAACACACAGCATATCCAGAAATTTAGAAGACATATTTGAATCCTAGAACTATTCTGAATTTTCTGTTAATTGGCCAGCGTCTAGATAACCTGGTGTTGTGGGAGGGACCTGGTGGGAAGTAATTGATTCGTGGGGGCTATTTCCCCTCATACTGTTCTAATGATAGTTCTCATGAGATCTGATGCTTTTATAAGGGGCATCCCCCTTTGCTTGACACTCATTCTCTTGCCTGCTGCCATGTAAGACCATGCCTTTGCTCCTCCTTCACCTTCTGCCATGACTATGAGGCCACCCCAGCCATGTGGAACAGCAAGTCCATTAAACTTCTTTTTCTTTATAAATTACCCAGTCTCGGGTATGTCTATATTAGCAAGTGTGAAAATGAACTAATACACCTGGCTCTGTGAAAGTGTGTTTTGTTCTCTTCCCCAAAATGCAGAAATTCATGTTTCAGGCCTCCATCAGTGATATACATGTTGAGTTCTTCAAAATAATAAAAATCTGTGAAAGAGATACATTAAAACTTTGTAATCAGTCAGAATTAATTAGAGGGTATAGGGTCTATAACTCTGTTGATATGGCGTTGAAAAACTGTTAGTTGTATTTTTTACTGTGTATTCTTTGCAATGAAATTCTCTGCTTGGAAAAATATAAAAAAGACACACAAAAATGCCAAAGTAAGATTAAAAACATTCTCTAAGGGTTCTTGGAAAACACAATGTATTTTTGGATTATAATCTCCATGTTTGAGCTGGTTTGCAGTTACAAATTCTTGACCCCAAGCAAGTTTGTTTGTAGCTTTGGACTATAATCTTCATGTTTGAGCTAGTTTGTAGTTACAAATTCTTGTCCCCAAGCATTTCTTTGCTTCTCCTTTTTTTGTGTGTGTTTATTTTTTATTCCTTTTATCTATTACTTTCCAGGTTTCTACTTTCACTTTGTTTTTGCTTCTATGTCTTTCTTCCTTTTGTGCTGGCTTAGGAATACATTTAAAAATATGTTTTCAGTGCTTTATTCATTATTTTGGTTGTTGTAGTTAGGACTATTGTTTAGAATATCTAGCCTGCCAAGGAATGGAAATTTGTGTGTGTGTGTGTGTGTGTGTGTGTGTGTGTATTCAAATGTTACAATGTATTAACTTAGATTTCTTTAGACCTATCCCTTTCTCTTATTTTGTATTTCAGTTCTTATAACTTATATATTAAGAAGTTTTTATAAAGCTTAGCAAGAAGTTTAAATACTTTTGAAGTGATTATTATATTTTTAAAGAATACATGTGTATTTATTTTATAGCTACTTGAAGGAAATTTTGCCAAAGAAGTGAGCCATGAAATGGATGGACTTATTTTTCAGCCTACTGGAGTAAGTTCATTTGTCTGTGTGTGTGTGTTCATTTGTCTGTGTGTTTGTGTGTGTGTGTACACAGATATACATATACATATACATACACATACACATATATGCCTCAAACTTATTTACTTGGGATTGATTACTGCTGTGATTGCTACTTTTCCTTAAAACAAATTGCTCATTATGAAAGATTTTATTTATATCTAAATACATGTAATACTAAAATGAGCACCTATCTGCTTTTCACTCAGCTTAAGAAATAAGCATTGTTGGTCATTACATTTCAAAGAAACCAGTCTTTTAATATAATTAGTTATTAAAAAATAATTCTCTACCAATAACATTACATAAATGTTTATTTCCTTTTGTAACTTGGTATACTTTTATGTATTAATCTCTCTAAAACTTCATTTTGCTGTAGTTTACTGTAGAGTAAAATTCAAACTTTGTCACTACTTGACAAAAAATAAAACTTTTGAATATTTTTTCCGTGTTAAATTTTTAAAATGCACTGAAGAACTTTTACCAACTTAATGGTCAAATCATATATTTGAAGTAAATTGTATTTTACTCTATAGCAGGTTTTCTCATCCTCAACCACTGATGTGTTGGGCCAGATAATTCTTTGCTGTGAGAGCTGTCTTGTGCATGGTAGGGTGTTTAGCAGCATCTGTGGTCTCTACTTACTAGATGCCAGGAGTATAGATGCCAGGAGCACGCTCCCTATTCCCATTTGTGACAACTAAAAATATAGTCTGACATTGCCCAGTTTCCTCAGAGAACATAATTGCCCCTACTTGATAACCCATGTTCTGTAGCACAGTGTTTTTCAAAATGTGGCCTGTAGAGGAGGATTCGCACCACCCAGGAAGTTTCACAGATGCAGCTCAGCCCCATACCTATTGAGTAGAAACTCTGGGGGTGGAGTTTAGCAGTTTGTGTTTTGACAAGTTCTCCAAGTGATTCTAATGCATGTTCGAGTATGAGAGCTACTTACTCTATAGGAAAGAGTTTATTTCATGTGCAACCACCTCATCATATGCTGCTTTTTTTCTTCACCAACTCTTCTTTTAGTAAATAGAGGATAAGCTAGTTGAGAATTTATATATGGAGACATCAGACTGGGTGCCTGGGGTAAAAGAAAGGGAACTAATAATTTGAACACAGTGTATTAAATACTGTACAGGTTGAATACCTCTAATCCAAAGACTGGTATGCTATAAAATTTATAATGTTTTGAGCACCAGCATGATGCTCAAAGGAAATGCTCGTTGGAGCATTTTGGATTTTTGTATTAGGGATGCTCAACTGTTAAGTATATATAATGCAGATATTCCCCAATCTGAAAAAAATCAGAATCCAAACCACTTCTGGTCCCAAGCATTTCAGAGAAGGCATATTCAACCTATGCATGTAAAGCATTATATCTTTACGTGTATAATAAATCTCTGCTAAAATGCAAGTTTAGAGACAATGTGATATGTGATTGGCATCTGTCTGTCTTCCAGCCCCCCTTGCCAAACAGATAACAGAAAAATCTTATCTTCTGTGGTTGAGGGAGGAGGAGATGGAGGAGCACTAGAGGTTAGGGACAGAAATGGAAGAAAATACTATTTTAGGAAAATTAAAGTTGAATCTTTTAGTTCTAATATATTCCAGTCTCCCTAGACTGAAAGAAGCAAAGTCTAAATATAACAATAAATTCAGAAAATTTCAGTGTGTGAAACTCATGGTTCAGATCTGTACATATATGGCATATGTAGGAAAAATGGCCTGACAAATAAGTGAGTCTTTCTTGGATGTCTAGTATAGGCAGTTGATTTGTCAGTCTGTTCCCTTTCTAGTAACCATACTTTTTTTTTTTTTTTAAATTGAGATGGAGTTTTGCTCTTGTTGCCCAAGCTGAAGTGCAATGGCGCAATGTTGGCTCACTGCAACCTCCGCCTTCTGGGCTCAAGGGATTCTCCTGCCTCAGCCTCCTGAGTAGCTGGGATTGCAGGTGCGCACCACCATGCCCAGCTAATTTTTTGTATTTTTAGTAGAAATGGGGTTTCACCACGTTAGCCAGGCTGCTCTTGAACTCCTGATCTCAGGTGATCCGCCTGCCTTGGCCTCCCAAAGTGCTGGGATTACAGGCGTGAGCCACGGCGCCGGGCCGTAACCACACTTTTTATTACAATGACTTTGTAATTGGTATCTGCTATTAAGTCAAGTCTCCCTGTTTGCCAGCATTACCTTAAATATTTGTAGACAATTGGTTTAACATGAAAGTTACAGAATCAATTTGTCATGTTACCCAGAAATTTTTGTTAGGAGTTTAATTGGAACATCTTTGAATTTAGATTAATGGGGAGAAAATTGATGTGTTTGCAGTGTTAAATCACTTTCTCAATGAATGCTATGGCTTTTTTTTTCAGGTCTTTTTCTGTTCTGTAATTGAGTTTAAGTTTTTTATTATTGTTATGGTAACTTCTAAATATTTGTCATTTTCTGCTTTTTTGGTGAATCGTGTCTTGTTTTTTTTTATTGCTACTTCTAGTACACTGCCACATTATTGATTTATTTTATTGATTCAACAATCCTGTTGAAATCTGTTAGTTCTCATCATTGTCTAATTTTACACATTGACCAGGACCTCTAGTATTTAATTAAGTATTAGTTCTAGTTAGATGAGGGAGAAGACATTTATACCTTCTTCTCAACCTCAAAGGGAATGTAACTAAATTTTCTCCATCAAGTATGTTTGTGGTAGCTTTCTGTTAGATATCCTTTATTGTGTTAAGAAATTTCTGAGTCTGTTCTTCCAATAATTATTTTTAAAATCATAAATAGGTTTTGGGCTTTAACACCTTTTAAGGCATTAATTTTAAGGCAGTAATGCCTCTTCAGTATCTATTAAGGTTATCATGTCATTTTCTTTTTTACACCATTTATGTAGTAAATTACACTGATTTTTCTCATGTTGACCCTTCCTTGCATTCCTGGGATAAATGCTACTTGATCATGAGATATATAATTTTTTAAGCATACTTTTGGATCTAGGTATAATTGCTTCTTGAGGATTTCTGCCACCTTATTTCTTACAGTTCATTTCTCTCTCTCTCTCTTTTTTTTTTTTTTTTTGAGACAGGGTCTCACTTTGTTGCCCAGGCTGGTGTGCAGTGGCACAAACTTGGCTTACTGCAGCCTTGACCTCCTGGGTTCAAGCAGTCCTCACACTTCAGGTCCCCAAGTAGCTGGGACTATAGGCGCGCACCACCACGCCTTGCTAATTTTTGTATTTTTCGTAGTTACGGGGTTTTACCTTGTTGCCAAGGCTGGTCTAAAGCTCCTGAGTTCAAGCAATCTGCCTGCCTCAGCCTCCCAAAGTGCTGGGATTACAGGTATGAGCCACTGTACCCGGCCAATTTTTCTTTTTTTTTGTATATTCAGAATAATGAAGGTAGTAGTTTTTATTGTTGAAAAAATTACGTAAGTTGCACATAATCCATGGTAATGCCTATCCATGATTTTTAAAAATCAATTAAATGAGTGATTTGTACTGAAAAATAGAACAGTCTCTTACCAAACAGTCTCTTACCTTTTTCTGCACCCTAAGTACTACTCCTAAGAGGCAATTATTTTCCTCTTTTTTTTTTTTGGCTTTTACTTCTACAGTTCTACACAGTCTATGCTGTTCTTTTTTGGTTTTGTATTTTATACATGATCTGCTTACTTTGTACTATGGAAGAATAGGATTGAGCCCTCTAATTCCACTAACCCCCTCCACACCCCTTTCTCCTTCTGTCATCCTATTGTAATTATATCACATATTTGGTCAAATTAATATTCAGTTTTTATGGTGACATAAATATTGTTCCTATCTGAGTCAAATAGTATACAATTATATTTTCTTTTTTAGAAAAGTCTTGTCACCTAGCATTAGGAATATTTTTGGTTATTATAATTATTAATATTTCTTTCTTTAAACTCTCCAAAAGAACGTTTAATTTTTTTCAATGCAGTCAAATATATAAGGTCCATTTTTCATTTGAAGACATTCTTTCCGAAGCCTTCCATTCTTTAGTCCTGCTGCATAGCCTTTTCTTCTTAGAGTTTCTTTTCAGTATTTCATCCAGGAAATCCCTTTTACCTTTCTTCTCTGATAGATTTCCCTACTTTTTTGACTTTATCTTTTCTGCTTTTTTGATTTGAGTGATCTTGAAAACCTAATGCTGTACAAACTGGTCCTTATGCTTATGGAGCTTTTGTTTCCGCTGTAAACTGAACATGTTATTCTCAGTGGTCTCTAATCTGTTCTACAATTTTATGGCTCTGACTTAACCCCAAATTTTTTATTGTGTTTGTGTAGTTCTGTGCAACTTGGTATAATCTTGATTATCTCGTAATAAATCAAGCCTCCCTGTTTGCTAGGACGTTCTTAAATATTTGCAGACATTTTGTTTAACATGTAAGTTTCAGAATCTGTATGTCATGTTACCCAGCAATTTTTATTAGTTTAATTGGAATGGCTTTGAATTTAGATTAATTTGGAGAAAATTAATGTGTTTGCAATGTTAAATCATCTTCTTATATATACTAGAGAATTAGGAAAAAGGTACAATAAACTGTAGCTCAGGACTACTTGTCTAAATGTCAGACATTTCCAGAAGTTTTAGATCTACTCTTAGTTTACATATTCAATTTTGTATTTTTAAAAATTTTATCTCTTAAGTTATAACTGATAGCAATATTAGACAATAGAACTAAAAAGAAGAGAGTAATTGTACTCAAATTCTCTATTTGTAATAAGCTTCCTAAGACACTGGCTTTCTCGTCCTCTTCCACCTTTTGGATGGCTGTCTTTATACTTGTCTTCTAAGGTAGTTCTATCCCCCTTTCCTTCTCTTCATAGAGAAAAGTGTATTTTTTATGGGTATAGCTGTTTTTCTTAAATCAGCCTTTAACCCATGCCTTTTGTTTTGCTTCTAGTACTCTATTTCTTCATTCATATTATACATTTCTACTAGGGACAACCAATCTTCAAAGAATCACTGAAGTCTGTTAAGTGGCTGATCACTGTCTTTTTGGGTTGTCCTTGCTATTTATTCCTTATTTTAAAAAGATCATGTCAGATTTGGCTCAAATTGTTTTATACTCAACCTATTTCAGTAGCTTCTTAACTGCTGTTTGTATCTGTATTATCTTTCCAGTCTATCCCTGTTTTTTGACCTAGTAAAATTATATTATGAAAGAAACCTTCATATGGGGGAGACCAGTACTGACTGATAGAAATATAATGTGTAACACAGATATGATCCACATATATACTTTAAATGTTTCTAGTTGCCACATTAAGAAAAAAAGAAAGTGGTAAAATTAATTTTAATAATATATTTTACTTAAACCACTATATCAAAAGTATTATCATTTCAACATTTACTCAATATAAAAACAATTATTATTTTTGTACTAAGTATTTGAAATCCAGTGGGAATTTTACACTTGCAGCATGTCTTGGACTTGCCACTGTTCAAGTGCTCAGTGGCCATGTGTGTAGTAGACAGTGCAGATATAGATATATTGATTTATTGTTTCCCATTTCTTGTATGTGCTCATGGCATTTGTACATGATTCATTTGTGATCTTCAGTTGAATTGTAATTCTCTGTGTAATGATAGATTTTTCTTCTCCAGCTTGCAGAACAAAATAAGGTTACATTTCTTTATTCAAATGCAATAGGCAGGCTCCTACACTCCTTCCCCTTCCAAATCATAGTGCATTGCAGTATTGCAAGGGTCCCTTTTTTTATTTCTATGTTCTTCCCTTTTAAAATTGTGCTTTGAGTTGTTTCTTTTTTGTTTGCTTTTTTTTTTAAAAAAATTATACTTTTAAGTTCTGGGATTCATGTGCACAACATGCAGGTTTGTTACATAGGTATACACATGCCATGGTGGTTTCCTGCACCCATCAACCCATCATCTACATTCAGTGTTTCTCTTAATGCTATCCCTCCCCTAGCCTCCCACCCCCGCAACATGCCCCAGTGTGTGATGTTCCCTCCCTGTGTCCATGTGTTCTCATTGTTCAGCTCTCACTTATGAGTGAGAAATGTGGTGTTTGGTTTTCTGTTCCTGTGTTATGTGCTTCGAGTTATTAAACGTGTTCTATTCAAGGAGTCTTGATTCCAGACTCCAGTTTCTGGGAAATGCTACTCAGTTTGTAGATGGAAACCATTTTTTTGTGCATTTACTGCCTTCAGCCCTCTATATTGATAGTGTTGAAGAGGGGTGTTTTTAAGCCACACCTGTTAGTCTGATGGTAGTATTTTAGGGTATAAAGAGTTGAAAAGGTAGTTGCTAGGTTTCTTTCATATCACCTTAGTCATGAATATTTAATCTTAAACCTCTTTAAACAAAATTGACACATACATATTTGCATTAAATAACTATTCCTCTATCATCACTTTTATAGCAGCTTGGTCAGAAGTGACACACCTTTGTCAAGAATTAGATCTTTCCTTCCATGACAGTCTAGGTCTTGATCATCAACCTGTACCTTCTACTTCTCTGATATGGAGATTTTTCAGTTCTCTGGTAGCAACTGATCTCATCCAGAGGCCACCGGTCTAAGAGAGATCAGATCTTAGATTCCTGTGCACACTCTGTGTCTTCATTGCTCTCCATTCCATAGGATTTGTGGGAGATTGGTTTGCTTTCATGAAGCTGAAAGCAATATCTTTTTCTCTCTTTTCTCTTGAAAAATTGTTACTAATTGCTAAATTGCTTCAGAACTAAAACCGATTGCTTAAGTGATTATTCTCAAAGCAAAAATGATTCTCTTTAAAGTTGCCTTGCTGTTTCTAGCTACCCCTCACAAGCTATTTTTTGGTTATATTTTTGCCTCACAAAATCTATGGGCAGTGGTTATATTTTTGCCTCACAAAATCTATGGGCTGTGGTGATATTTTTGCCTCACAAAATAATCTAAGGTTATTAGTCCTTTCCTTCCTTACTTCTTTTTAAACCTCCATTGTCTAGGATAGTGTTTAGCCCAGTATGTCTTAGAAACTGTTTGTTAAAGGAATGAAAATGCATCTTTGTGTTCTCCCCAGTCTTTCAGATTTAACTAGTTTTATATGTTAACAATGTAGGTAAATACCTTTTAAATTTATAGCTATTTTATCTTCCTTGCTGCGTAGGAATATGTATAATCTAATTTATGCTGTTATCTTTTTTCCTTTCAAGAAACTTATCAGTGGCTTTCTTTAAATTCCCACTTTTCTTTGCAAAGTCCAGAATCCAAACACCATTCTTCCCTAAAACAATAACATGAGTTTTGTCCTCTGCATATTCTCTTCAGAAACTTCCCAGTGGGTTAGGAGTGGTCTCTGGTTAAACAAACAAACAAACAGACACCACTGAATATCTTTTTGATTCTCCAGTTTTTCATCTGTAAAATGTAGAGGCTATAAGAGCTTAGCTTTGAAATTCTCTTATGGTCATATGATGATCAATGCAAATGATATAAATCAGTACTTGAAAATTCCTTCTTTCTGCCAATAACCTGGCGAAAATCTACTAAGTAACGAATTTTTCATAAAAGAATAAACTCTTTTATTTTGGTTTCCTAAAAATAATTTGTTTTAAATGGCAAGTTAGACAATTAAAATAAACTAGACTTCTTATGAAGTTTGATAGTATGAGTATTACATGACTGTATTCCTATTGATTTTTTTCTCCTGCCATCATTCCTTTTTTTGGCGGGGGAGACAGAGTCTTTCTCTGTCGCCCAGGCTGGAATGCAGTGGCGCAATCTCGGCTCACTGCAACCCATGGTTCCCAGGTTCAAGCGATTCTTTAGTAGAAATGGCATTTTACCTTCTTGGCCAGGCTAGTCTTGAACTCCTGGCCTCAAGTGATTTGCCCATCTCGGCCTCCCAAAGTGCTGGGATTACAGGCATGAGCCACCACACCTGGCCATCCTGCCATCATTTCAATAGACTTTTCACTTTTATATCTTTTATCTCCTAAGTTGTTAAGATTATAAAATATATGGAATGTCTCTGAAAGGGTCACATTTTGTTCATCAGTGGACATGGTCAGCTTCTTCCAAAAGTATTAATTTATTTTTATTAGAACAGATTTATTTATAACAGATTCTAGATTAGTTTACATTTATAACATTTCAGAAAACATGTTTCACAGCTACCTATTTTGGTAACAGTTTAATTGATGGCATAGCACTATACTATACTAGTTAAAAGTATCGGCCGGGCGCGGCGGCTCACGCTTGTAATCCCAGCACTTTGGGAGGCCGAGGCGGGCGGATCATGAGGTCAGGAGATCGAGACCATGGTGAAACCCCGCCTCTACTAAAAAAGTTACCAACTTTAATTCTCTTAGTTTTTATCACTAATATACACCTTTCATCATATTTTTGGTGTGCTCTTTAATTGGATGGTTAATTTCTAAAACAGCATCTGGCTGTAAGAAGGATGTGGTACATAATTACATGTCTACCCATCATAGTTAATTCAGTGGTTATTTTACATTCCTACTATATTTTTGGTAAATATTCTAAAGGGTATTCTAAGTATAAATATATATTAACTGTGCCATCCAGAATAGGCTCCAGTTTCGCATAAATCTATTCGGGTAGCAGGAGGCAATTTTCTCTCTCAAATGCAAAATTTCATTATATTGAATTGTGTAGCCTTTGTTATTTTTTCCTTATTTTGGTTTTGCAATTTCAACCTCAGATTCTCCTGCAAAGGCTGATTTTTTCCTATTTTTAGTTTATCCTCAGTTTAGGCCACCATCACAAGAGTGGTCTTATGTATTCCACTTCAGACTTTTGATTTGCCAAAGCCCCAGATTAAACTTGTACTTAGCTCTTATGCAGAGATTTATGACTTTTCTACCTCTTTAAAAAAATGGAAATATGTTTCTATTAAAATAAAGTTGAATGACATTATCAGACACTATATGATATTCTGCTAAAGAAAGCAGAGTTTAAGACACATTTTTCTAATAATTCTTACTCATAAATTCTCCTTATGACTTTAAAAGAAAGAATACTTAAGATTTTTCTCACTTCTTTTATGCTTATACATTGTCATCAATTTCCTTTTCACCGGGTGGAATAGCCTTTTTCTGATTGCTGTTTGTATATTCAAAGGAACCACCTTAATTTTCCTTTTCATCTGCACTAGGTCTTATTTGTAAGGAAGTAAGAAGAGAGTTGATTATAGACAGATGTGGCTTCCAGTGGTGAGAGGAGACGTGATTTTAGGTGGTCCAGGGACAGGGCATCAGATGACACTGCATCATACAATGAGAAATGTAATCCCATTCTTGTTTTTATTCAGTCTTTCAGATTATAAGGAGAAAGTCTATTTCTAGTTTTTAATATCTAAAACTTGCTGATCTTTCCTTTTCAACAAGAGTGTGAGCCCACTTTTAGACTATTCAATAGGCAACATATCTACTAGAATTTAGTATCATTGATTAATTTCTATCTTTTCTAATTTTAGGAATACTGGTTAGGGTAAGCAATACCATTTTCTAGTATAGTATAAGTATACCATTTGTTATAAAGTTTCCATTTAAGATATATATTTTTTAGATTTTAGAGTGAACTAATTTAAAGAAAAATATAATAATAGTGGTGGTATTTTGATGTGACAGAAATCGTGGGCCGAGCATGGTGGCTCATGCCTGTAATCCCAGCACTTTGGGAGGCCAAGGCGGGCAGATCACAAGGTCAGGAGATTGAGACCATTCTGGCTAACGTGGTGAAACCCGTCTCTACTAAAAATACAAAAAATTAGCCGGGCGTGGTGGTGGGTGCCTGTGGTCCCAGCTACTCGGGAGGCTAAGGCAGGAGAATGGTGTGAACCAAGGAGGCGGAACTTGTAGTGAGCCGAGATTGCGCCAGTGCACTCCAGCCTGGGCATCAGAGCGAGACTCTGTCTCAAAATAAATAAATAAATAAATAAATAAAATTTAGAAAACGTGATGGTACTAGCTAGTTACTGTATTAGTTTCCTATGGCTACTTTAACACATTACCACACACTTGATGGCTTAAAACAACATACATTTATTCCCTTACAGATCTGGAGGTCCCAGCACTTTGGGAGGCTGAGGTGGGCGGATCACTTGAGCCCAGGAGTCTGAGATAAGCCTGGGAAACACAGTGAGACCCCATCTCTATAAAGAATGAAAAAAATTAGCCAGGCATGGTGGCACACACCTGTAGTATTTGGGAGGCTGAGGTAGGAGGATTGCTTGAGCCTGGGAGGTCAAGGCTGCAATGAACTGTGATCGTGGCACCGCACTCAGGCCTTGGTGACAATTGTTTTTTAAAAAAATTGAAAAAAAAAAAAAAAAAAAAAAAGGTACTTGTGATTGCATTTAGAGTTCATCTGGGTAATTCAGAGTAATTGCCCCTGCCCTTGAATGGCCTTAATTTAATCATACCACCAAAGTCTCTTTTGCCATATAATGTAACACATTCCTGATATCTCTAGGTGGCCATTTTTCAGCCCACCAAAGTTATAGCTTAATAAGACGTTTCCGACAGATAGCTGTAGACCTTAATACCCAGTGTAATTTCTGATTCTGTCTTTGTAAGATTTGTAAATTACCTTTATTTCTTAGACTTCCTATTAAGAGCAAGTTCTAAATGAGAAGTTTAGGACCCTTAATCAGGCCAAGAACTTTTTAAGTAAAATTTGCCAACATTTCAAAATTTTTCTTCTGGAGAAGTCTAAAACTTTTTGATGAACTCAGCTTTAATAATTAAGCACAGGGCAAGTAATACATTGTTATGAGAAAAGTAATATAGTGTATTAGAGGTAATCTGCATTTTAAAAATAATGTCAAAATGTGTATACATTTTTCTTTTATTTTTAAATTGGAGGATATACAAATTTTATAACGTGTAGTTATTTTCCCTGAAAATCTTTTACCTGTCTGGAGGTCAATCCTTCAGTCTCTTGCCTGCTGTTACTATTCTTGGAGTAGAGAAGGTAAAGGAGCTAGGGTCCACTCTTGGGTAAACTTTCACTTAACCTTGCAGTTTCAGTTTTTCTCTTCTGTTTTGAATCTTCTCCACCATAGCTCTGCCTTCAACTTTTTCACAGAATAAAAATATCTCCTGCCTTTTGCCCGCAGTGGAGGAGAGAAGCTAGAGGTTTAGTGGTCCTTCTATAGACTTTCCCTGGTCTCCTTGTTTTACGTCCTATGCCTTACCCTTATCCCCTGGCAGTCTTCTAGGTTACCTGTTATTTATATGACTCAGTCCTTTCTGGGGCACTGCACCAGGAATGACTTGCATTGGCGTCCTTCTCTGCATGTACTTAGTATTTGGTTTTCTTTGCTCTATGCTGTGTTAACTTCTGTACTTTCTATCTTTCAAAATTACATTGCTATGGTTTCTTTTCTGCTATTGTCAGTCTCCTATTTTTGTTTTCCCTTTCTGTTGATACCTCTTTTTTTCTGTAACTCTCAACTTTAGTGAGGTTTTATATCAAAGTGGGCATAAATACATGTTTAGTCTACCATTTATCCTAAAATCTTTGAAACTTTTTATAGTGTGGTGTTGCATCTATTGGTTCCTATTAGCCAGCAATTCAAGTAAATCAAGAAAGGGATAGTTGAGTGATCAGCCTAGTGATCTGAAAAGGTGAGTGTATATAAAGTGGAGAACAAGTCCTGATGAAGCGCAGGCAAAGCCTGTTATCCATCCTCTGGTACCACAGAAATATTCCAAAGGCAAATGAATGGCAAAAGATGATGAGGATTACTAGTGGATCTACTTGTGAAAAAACTCCTTGGCCCAACTGTGTTTGGTGCTAGTTACTTAAAACTTAGCAAGAAGTTTATTCTGCTCTGTTACATTAATTATAATGAGTGAATTGAGGTTGAATAAAGGGTAGAAGATGTTAGTACTGTTGAAAAAAGAAGATATTTCTATAGAAATCTACATATTTGAGACAGAGTCTTGCTTTGTCGCCCAGGCTGGAGTGCAGTGGCATGACCTTGGCTCACTGCAATCTCCGTCTGCTGGGTTCAAGTGATTCTCCTGCCTCAGCCTCCTGAGTAGTTGGGACTACAGGCTTGCCCCACCATGCCTGGCTAATTTTATTTATTTATTTATTTTTGAAATGGAGTCTCGCTCTGTCGCCCAGGCTGTAGTGCAGTGGCGCAATCTCGGCTCACTGCAACCTCCACCTCCCGGGTTCAAATGATTCTCCTGCCTCAGCCTCCTGAGTAGCTGGGACTACAGGCACACCCCACCATGCCCAGCTAATTTTTGTATTTTTAGTAGATATGGGGTTTCACCATGTTGGCCAGGATAGTCTCCATCTCCTGACCTCATTATCCACCAGCCTTGGCCTCCCAAAATGCTGGGATTACAGGTGTGAGTGTAATTAACACACCCGGCCTAATTTTTTGTATTTTTAGCAGTGACGGAGTTTCCCCATGTTAGCCAGGCTGGTCTCGAACTCCTGGCCTCAGGTGATCCACCCACCTTGGCCTCCTAAAGTGCTGGGATTACAAGTGTGAGCCACCGTGCCCGGCCAAAAAAGAAGATACTTTGAATCCTAGCAAAGTATTGAAGAATCGTGATAAAAAATACTATATTAAGATGATGATTCTATTGAGAACAAACTCCCAAAAACCAGCTTAGGAGAAAGTTTTATTGTTTAGCTTTTGATTTAGTATTCTACTTTCAGAGACACAACCATGTAACACATTCATAATTGAACATAGTTTACTTATTACTTTTATAAGAAGGAAAAGTTAATCAGTGGTTTAATCAAGGAAATAAAGCTTAGGATATTTGTGTTTATAAAGAAGTACACTAATATCTTATTTTGACTAAGACACAGAGCAGTCATTAATCATCATGAAAGCCTGGATTCAAACAAAGTAGATTACATTGCATTTACAGAATTATAGAACATCAGAGGTTATCTAGTTCACTCAATGGTTTCAAAAATATAAACTCCAATGTTCTAGATTTCTGTGAAATGCCTCAGGTGACTGCATGGAGGGATAAGTTACTAGGTCAGCATTCTGTTTCCATTGCAGTGCTGCTGATTTACTAATATTACTTTTATATATTGTGCTTGTAGATGAGATTATGTTTTATAAAGGGCTTAAGCTGCTAAGTAAATGATGTTTGAATCAACTGCTTTTTTGAAAGATCGTCAGTCATCTCCTTTCATTGAAAAATCAAGATAATTTTCACTCTTTTTTACTGGATCATTTAATGTTAGTCTATATTCTGTTCACTCTTTCTTGAAATACTTTCTTTTATGGCTTCTGTGATACCACATGCTTCTGATTCCTCCTAGTCTTTTGCCATTCTTTGTGGTCCCTTTTGAGCTCTTCGTCTTCTACCAGCCATTGAAGTTTGGTGTTTCTCGGGGCTCAGCACGCCAGATTTCATTCTTTCTCATGCCCTACTCTTTTTCTAGTAATCTCATCCATACCTATGACTTTAGTTGTTTTTTATCAGCATGTTACTCAGACTTCAGATTTCTATGTAAGCCCCAAATTTGGTTATCTTATTGCCCACTCTGATACTGCCTTTTGAATTTCTCAAAAACATCAGAAACACAATACAGACAGTTCCCAGCTTATGATGGTTTGACTTTTGATTTTTCTGTGGATAGTAATGCCATTGTAAGTTGAGAAGCATCTGCATATCAAAGACAAACTCTGTCTCTATTCCTGAAATGATCAAATAGGCAGACATACAAACTGGTTCTTTTCCAGCATTTCCACCTCAGTTACTAAATGCAGTTACTTAAATCAGAAATCTAGTGGTCATCTTTGGCACCGTCCCCTTCCTTCACCTCCAAGTCTTTCTTTATCTTTTAAGTATCTCTTAAATTATTCCCTTTTTTCTCCATTGTCACTGCTACTACTCTAATCCAGTTTGTCACTCATTGCCTCTTGCTGGAACCACTACAGTGGCATCCTAACCAGTCTTACAGCATCCATTCTTGCCTCCCTCCAATCTTTTCTTCATTCCTTTTTTTGTTTGTTTTTGAAATGGAGTTTCACTCTTGTTGCCCAGGCTGGAGTGCAGTGACACCATCTGGGCTCACTGCAACCTCTGCCTCCTGGGTTCAAGCAATTCTCCAGCCTCAGCCTCCTGAGTAGCTGGGACTGCAGGTCCGCACCACCACACCCAGCTAATTTTTGTATTTTTAATAGAGACGGAGTTTCACCATGTTGGCCAGGATGGTCTGGATCTCTTAACCTTGTGATCCGCCCGCCTCGGCCTCCCGAGGTGCTGGGATTACAGGCATGAGCCACCACGCCCAGCCCAGTCTTTTCTTCTTTCCATATTGAGTGATCTTCCTTAATCTCTAGTGCTTTCTCCTTGTTCTCAGGTTAAAGACCAAAATTAGATTTGGAGCCAGTTTGCTTTTTTCTTTATCATATTTTGCCTTTTGGTTTCCCTGTGTGTTTTGCTGTTGATTCAAAAATAACTTTAATGTTTTTTGTTTAAAGGTGGCTTAATTATATTATTCACAAACAGTGATATAAACAATAATATAAACAGTCAATTAGTCAGTTTGGGATGCTGTTAACAAAATACCATAAACCGAGTGGCTTATAAACAACAGAGTTTTATTTCTCACAGTTCTAGAAGCTGGAAAGTCCAAGATCAAGGTGTTGGTAGATTCAGTGTGTGGGGAAGGCCTGCTTCTTGGCTCATGTTGTGTCCCACATGGCAGAAGGGGCAAGGGAGCTTTCCTGGGTCTCTTTTCTAAGGGTAGGAGTCTCATTCATGAAGGCAGAGTCCTCTTGACTTAATCACCTCCCAAAGGCCCCACCTCCTAATACCATCACATTAGGGGGTTAAGATTTAAACACAGGAGTTTTGGAAGGGACACAAACATCAGTCTGTAGCACAGTGTTTTAAAAAAATTTGAACTGTAACCTATACTTGACAAAAATACTTAAATATTTGAGAAAAACTTTGGTATTTTCTTCAAAAGGAAAAAATTATCTGTTTTCAGTATAAACCTATTTTCTTTCTAAGGTTTAAGGTTCAAGCTTTCATCAAACAGAAATGATCCTTTTTAAAAAGAACCACTATCAAATTGAATTTTCCATCTCATTATCAGCTTCTATAATAAACTATGTTTTATTAGACTCCTATCTATATGGTTTTCAGTTCTGCGATTACATTTCCATTTTGAATTGCTAATTTTTGGCCATTCGTCACTTAAAAATGAATATTTTAACATGATGATTTGGTATTTTAACATGCAGGTATTCGATCTTTTACATGATAGCTATTAGATTGTTTAATTTACAAAGTTGGTAGTAAAATGAAATCTTAACTTGTTTACTAGCTTTTATAAGTAGATTTTAGTGTGGATTTATGTCGCATATTACAGTTTTACATGTGGAAATAACATTAATTTTTAACCTTTTGAAAAATCAGCTTTGATTTTACTTTTATCATTTGGAGAAACTATGTTTCTAGACAAGAATTGTATGCCATTAATCTATCACTATGAAATAAAAACAGAATAGTGGATTGTATAATTGAAGTAAGAATAAAAATCTTGAAAGTATTTTTGTTTTATATTTAGAAAAATGGCTTTTCTTGTTGTACCCACTAACTCTACTATGGTTAGTAAAACATAATTGTTTCTATTGAGTCTAGAGTTATTTACTTTCAAGTAGTAGAGATATAATTGTTTTTTAATGTTTTCATCACTATTTTGATTTTCCTATAAGGTGGGTCAGCTTGATTTTATGTATCTGGTATTCATCAGTTTGCATAGAAATTTAGAGTTAGCTTTGATTTTAATATTGCATTCTTTTGAAATATTAATATTTTTATTAAATCTTTACTACTGCCAGGTATATTGAATGTTATGGATAGATTGTAAAATGAAAATTGGAATTAGCCTAATGCCTTGTCTTGAAGTACATGACAAATTAGAATGGTTTTCCTCTGTAGCAAGGATGTTACCATGGTGAGAGCTTCTGTTTCCATGACATTTGCTTGCATATTTTGATAGGTCTTCAATTGAAGAAGGGCTCTGTTTTCTGGCAGGCTGCAAAAGTGTCATTCTATCTTTTCTCAAAATGTGTTACTTTTATTGAAAAATATAATTTTCCAAGGAATTGTAATGGCAAAGTGCCAAGAAAGAAAATATACCTTATTTTATTTTTTTTTCCTTGTTCAACTTTTAGAGCACAGCAAAATATTCTTAGCCTGCTTTGTGTAAGGAAGAAAAAGGAAAACATCATTTTCAAGTTTTTAAAATAAGTATTTACTTTTTTTTGAAGTTTGTTGGCAAAATAAACAGCTACAGATGCATAATTTGTAATCAGTCTCAGCTAGATATAGATATATCTGTACAACTAAAAGGAATTGCTAATGATGATATATTGGTAGCAGAAAAAGGGGAAATAAACATAAATAAGGACTTCACAAAAATGAAAGAAGTGGTGAATTCCCAGAGGGTAAATATGCAGAATACCAGATCAGTTCTCATATAAATGATACATATTAAACACTTAATGAATTAGAGATAGTTCTTTTTATTAATAACTTAATGTTTAATGTTGAAACATTAATGGCAGATTTTTAAAATTGTCATTTTACAGTGGTATAATTTTAATTTTTAAACTAAATAATACAATCACGTGGTTCAGAAATTTTAACATGTATTTAAAAAATACATAGAAGAAAATCTCCCTCTCATACTTCTTCCCTAGTTTCTTTATATATATAGAAGCAAATACAAATGTGTGAATACATTCTTATTTTCATTCCACTTTTTCAAAAAGGTAGCATATGATTTTACACTTTGCTTTTCAGAATTTGTCCAGGTATATTTTTAATGTCTATCTTGTTAGCGCTCTGATTTAGGCATCTAGGGAGATATATTGGAATCATAGCAAAAAGATAGGGTTTATTAATTGATATTTCTTATCCCTTATGCTTATAGCCATTCCACGTTTTAGAAGGAAATATTTAAAAGCACACATTTTGTCTGTGTAGGGTCAGAAAATTGATTTTCCTTTTGTTGTCAAAGTTCAGTGATAACTTTAGTGGCTCTTTCTACTGATAGACCAATTCATTTTGTAAGAGCTACAAACTGAAATAGTCTCTAAAGAATATGTATTTATACATGCTATTTCTTCTGCCTGAAACTATTTTCTTTTCTGTATTACTCCCATTTATCCTTCAACTATCAAGTTAGATGTGCTTCCTTGAGGAAGCCTGGTTGTCTAGGTGAGAATGACTCTCCCCTGTGCCCCCACAGTATTCCCACTGGCCTCAAAGCACTTAACATGTATTAATTTTTAGTTATTTTAAAAATTACCATTTCTCTTAGTAGATTGTAAGTACCATGAAGACAGAGACCATCTCTGTCTCATTCACAGTGATATTTTTAGTGCTTATAATAGTAGGGCGAATATTAAGTACTGTGTTGTACACGTAGGCAATCTGAATGTCTTAGTTCCTCAGATTCACTGTACTTTCTCTTGTAGCTACTTAACTCATCCTTATTGCCTATATAATTCTCAGCTTAAATTTTACTTCCCCTGGGAAACTTCTTTTTATCTTTTTGACTGTGTTACATTTCGTTTTCTTAGCTATTATAGCACTCTGAACTTCATATTTCATTAAATTCATCACAGTTTTTTGTAACTGCTTATTATTTATCTGAAACCCCCATTATCTTTATCTTACTGGCCTCTAGCACAGAGGTTGACACAGGCTTAGCAGTTGATCAATAGATATTGGTTTAAAAAAAAAGAATGAATGCATACTTTAGATCAGTGGTTCTCAACTGGCATGATTTTACTTCCCAAATAACATTTGACAGTATGTGGGGACATTTTTTATTATTTTGATTGGCCCATAGAGGCCAGAGATGCTGTTAAACCTCCTACATTGCACGGAACAGCCCCCACAACAAAGAGTCAACTGCCCCAATGTCAGTAGTATTGCTGTCAAAGGACCCTGCTTTAGACTGTGGATTTCTTTTTTGCTTTCTCCATATTTTCTTAGATTTATAGATTTATAAATTTATAGGGCTTTTGAATATACTTGAACAGATATCTTAACCATTTTGTCTTTTTTCTTTAAATTCTATATTTTGTGACAATTTAACTTTTTTGACGTATAGAAATTGTATATATTTAGGGCATACAGCCTGATGTTTTGATATATATTGTGAAATAATCACCACATTCCAGCAAATTAACATCTGATATCTCTGTCTACCTGCCATTTTTGTACCCTTTGACCAGCATCATCCCATTTCTAGTTCCTTCCATTTCCAGGCAGCCACCATCCTAATCTCTGTTTCTATGAGTTTGACTAATTGAGATTCCATGTATAAGTGAGATCATGCAGTATTTCTCTTTCTGGCTTATTTTTGCTTAGTACAATGCTCTCCAGCTCCATCCACGTTACCACAAATGGCAGAAATTACTTTTCTGGGGTAAGGCTGAATAATATTCCGTTATATATACACTACGTTTTCTTTAACCATTCATCCATCGCAGGACATTTAAGTTGCTTCCATATCTTCGCTATTGTGCATAAAGCTGCAGTGAATGGGAGAGAGCAGATATCTCTTCATGATCCTGTTTTCAATACTTCCAGATACATACTCAGAGGTGGGATTGCTGAATCATAGGGTGGTTCTGTCTTTAATTTTTTGAGGAACCTCAATACTGTTTTCACTAATGGGCTGTACCAATTTACATTCTCGCCAGCAGTATACAAGGGTTCACTTTTCTCCATATCCTTGACAACACTTGTTATTTCTTGCCTTTTTGATAATAGGCATCCTCGTAAATGTGAAGTGCTGTCTTACTGAGGTTTTGATTTGCATTTCCCTGCTGATTAGAAATGCTGAGCAGCTTTTCCATAGGTCTGTTGGCCATCTACATTTCTTGTTTTGAGAAGTGTCTATTCAGGGCCCTTACCCATTTTTAACAGGTTATTTGTATTTTTAATATTGAGTTGTATGACTTTATATATTGGATATTAACCCCTGTGGATGTATAGTTTGCAGATTATTTTTTTCTCATTTCATAGTTGACCTTTCACCTTATTCATTGTTTCTTTTGCTGTGCAGAAGATTTTTAGTTTGATGTAGTCCCACTTGTCTGTTTTTGCTTCTGTTGCCTGTGCTTTTGATGTTATATCCAGAAAATAGTTGCCAAGACCAGTGTCAAGAAGTTTTTCTTTGCTTTCTTCTAGGAGTTTTACAGTTTCCATTTTTGTGTTTAAATGTTTAATCCATTTGAGTTGATTTTTGTATATGGTGTGCACCTTTTTGTCTTTCCATTCACCCCGTACAATGTGGTAGTTAGTATATATTTTGGAATCTGGAATAAAATACTTGGGTTCAAATATCTTTTCTACCAATTTCTTTATGACTCTGTTTTGTGATCCATGAGAAAAGGGTACTATGTTAGATTGACCTACCTCATGGAGCTATTTTGAGAATAAAGTGATTTAAGAGAACTCAAAGCAGTAACTGGTGAAAAGTGAAAACTCAGTCGATGTTAGCCCTTAGAAGTTATTACTGCCTTTATTATTCTGTGTAAAGGGCATAGTAGGGGATAAAACTAGAGAGGATGAATAAGGCTAGATAAGCGGGTGGGGGGAGGTGGTCTTTTGTTGTTAGGTTGAGAAGCTTGTATTATTTTCAGTAAACCATCTAACCAGGTGGATTCAGGATCAGTTGTATTTGATAGGGCCGGTTGTTAATAGGGATAACAGTTAGGTTGATCACAATAGCCTGGGTGAAAAAGTAATAGAGATAATTGGTGGAATATGGAACTGGTAGAGACTGCATCAAAGATGATTTGAGAGTTTTGAACCTTTCTGGTTAGGAGCATTATGTTAATCAGAAATGGAAATCAGAATGGAGATGAACTAGTTTTTTGTTTAAGAATATAAATGATTCAGTTTTAGATTTAAAACTTTAGGCTGCCTTTAGGATACTAATGAATAAGCCAGTGCCTGACATACTTTTATTTGGGAGAAAGTTAGGACGAAAGATGAAGATTTAGGAGTAATTTTCATTGTAAGTATATTTGGAGTTTTAGAGGAGTGGATGCTGTATAATGTGTAACAGTGAAAAGGCAAACAATAGATTCTTGAAGAATGTGCGTTCATAATTGATTCCATTGTTTTACTGTCTCTAGTAGCATTACTGCCTAGGATTTCTAAAGTTTTCTTTAAAAATAAATGCTGTAATAAAACTAATATTATAGTGAAGACAGGGTTCTTTCTTAGCTTCAGACGTGATCTTTGTGAAGAAGGCATTATGTCTTAAGTTTTACTGTAGAACCTGGTGATAACTACGCACATTTTACTAGTGGAAATAATAGAATAACATAAGCCTGCAAAGTGTTTTTAGATATCTCTGGTCTAGATATCCTGTTTTAGGCAAGCAAAATGCTATTGCATTTTTACAAATGAGATAGATAAAGCCCACTTTGAACTTGCTTAAAATAATTACGTTAGTAGAGGCAAAGAGGGACTAAATATGTTGCTCCTTTGCCGTTACTAATGCTAGCTTCATTTACATCAGGGTTTCTCAGCCTTGGCACCATTGACATTTTGGGCTAGATAATTCTTTGTTGTGGGCAGCTGCCCTGTGCTTTGTAGGATGTTTAGTAGCATATCTAGCTTTTAACCACTAGATGGCAGTAGTACCCCCTCCCCACCTCTTGTTCAACCAAAAATGTCTCCACGCATTGCCAAATATCCCTTGGAGGCAAAATCTCCCCTGGTTGTGAACCAGTGCTTTACACCACAAATATATATCAAGTATACCTCCAGTTAGCTTCCTCTCCACCTTAGTTTTACAGACTTCTCTTTGGCATATGGCCATCTTCTACCTCTAAGCCAGGTCTGTCCTCATCTGGTCAACACTTTCTTAAGCATCTTATTTTGCTGCCTGACATTTACATTTATTATGTTTTCGACTTTAAGATGGCAATGGATATCTTGGGGTTATATTGGTAATTACGTTTACACCTAATATATCCCCAGTTTTTTTTTTTTGACAGCTCACCTCATATAGTCAGATTTATTTCTATAAACTAAGTATTGTATTTATCAGTTAACTGTAGCTCTGATAATGATTTTAACCTAGATACATGCTGGTAAATTGAATTATATTACTCTGACTATACACGAGAACATGTAGAATTGTGTTTTTATATCCTTCTTTATAGTTCAGCAAGATTCTGTATTTCAAGTTTGATAAATCATAAATATTTATTTCTAAAAGGCTTTTTCAGTTTCTGTATTTGTAATATATTTGCTCTTATTATTTTGGGGATCATGAAAAAGGGATTATTTGGTAGTGATTTATGTATATAATCTTTCATAAATGTTGTTAGCTTATTTCATAATCTCAGATATTTCATTTTTAAATTAAGTATACCTGAGACATATTTTTGTAGTAAGTTTTGAAATTCTGTATTTTTAATTATTTTATTAAAGTATTTGAGCATTTTACTAGGTGTTTTATAGGCACAAAATTGATGTGATTTTTTTCTGAAGTAGAATTACATTCTAATGGGTATTTCAATATATTTTACTCATAGAATCTGTGTCATTGTTGAATCTACATTCAGTAACTGGGAACTACAGTATTTTTAAAATACCACTTTCTAAATTAATTAATTATTTATTTGAGACAGAGTCTCACCCTATTGCCCAGGTTGGCGTGCAGTAGTGTGATCTCAACTCACTGCAACCTCCGCCTTTCAGGTTCAAGCAATTTTCCTGCCTTGGCCCCCCAGGTGGCTGGGACTACAGACATGCGCCACCATGCCTAGCTAATTTCTGTATTTTTATTAGAGATGGTGTTTCATCATGTTGGCCAGGCTGGTCTTGAACTCCTGATCTCAGGTGATCCGCCCGCCTTGGCTTCTCAAAGTGCTGGGATTACAGACGTGAACCACTGCGCCTGGCCCCATTTTCTGAAATTTTGTAATCATTAATTTTCATAAAGGTGCTTTGAAATTCCTAATAATATCAAGTCTAGTATTCCAAATTAATATGAATGATTTGATGTGCAATGAGATGAGGAGTTACTTAAGTTTCTGAATTATTGCTGTGTAAAAACAGAAGAGTTGATACATGTTGTTTTCTTATTAGACAAAATTGAGTCTTGATTTCCAGGCAAGAGAATGTGAATGATATTTAATATCTATTATACAAATAAAATTACATATTAAAGATTTTTAGAATTTATCATTAAGTACCTATTAGGAGATATTTTAAAACTATACCATCATTCAACTTTTCTAGATTTAATAACTTAGATTGATATTGGTTTCTAAGTGGTCTTGTAGTCAATTATTATAAACAAGTAGGAAGCTGAACTAAACGATGATTTGTCTGTAAGTATGAAATTTCCTTGGCAGAGGTTGCAAATGCGGTGGGATGTGCATAGTGTGTTTCAAGCTACACAAACTTACTCTTTTTCTTGAGCCTATTCTGTCTTGCTGACACTCCTTTCTCCCCTTACTTTTTTTGACCCTTTACTACTGTGATGAGCCACTGTTACTTAAAGACCTGTGACTTTTCAGTCAAATAAGCTTTACTAGGAAAATGACTATATTTTATCAGATTCTCTTCATTAATGGGTTGACAATGGGAAAATGTTGCAGTTTCAACATTCCAAAAAAACTTATATCGAAAGCCAGTCTAAAGAGATTTATTTGTGATTATCCTGAAGCATGTATGTTACCTAAATAAATCTCTCAGGGCAAATATATGGAAGAAAATTTCCACTGAAAAATTATGTATTTGATTTTATACTTACCCATGCTTCAATCCAAAACTTGAGGGAAAATAATGTGCATTATTTTCTTACACGTGGCACAGTTAAAAGGTGTTTCCTATCAATTCCAATGATTTTTTCTTTCTTAGCAAAACTTAAGTTATATTGAATCGTCATTGTATGGACTTCCGTTTGAAATAAGCAATCCTGTGATTATGATTTTTGCAGTTTTAAATAATTTATAAAAATATGTTTGAGCTGGGTGCAGTGGATTGTACCCTTCATCTCAGCTACTCAGGAGGCTGTGGTGGGAGAATTGCTTGAACTCAAGAGTTTAAGGCTGTAGTGCTATGACTGCACCTGTGAATAGCCACGGCATTCCAGCTTGGGCAAGATAGCAAGACTCCATATCTAATTTTAAAAATTAAATTAAAAATTCGTTAGAATGCAATTTGACTTGGATAATTAAAAAATACTAATATTGAGACACTTAGCAATTTTTCCTAAGTATTTTTCTTATAATATGGCCCCACCCTCCATAATGCACACACTGAATTGGGAGACTTGCCTCTCCTTTAGCACATCTTATATTTTTCTACTTCTGTGTTTTTGCTCATATTTACTTCATGTTGCAAATCTGCATGAGTGAATATTACCCATCCTTCAAGGCTTACAATGTTCATTCCTCTATAATCAATTTTAAGACACTCAGGTAATACCTTTTCTTTTTTTACCGTGTACTCAGAATACATTTGAAATCCCCAAGCGAGATTTATCCCTGGGTTACAAGGTTGGTATAAACATATGCAGATCAATCAATATGACATACCACATTAACAGAATAAAAGCTAAAACCACATGATCATCTCCACAGATTCATACAAAGCATTTGGCAAAGTTCAACATCTTTTGTGACAAAAACTTCCAGTAAAATAGGTATAGAAGAAAATTTTCTCAACACAAAGGCCATTTATGAAAAGGCCACAGCTAGGATCACAATTAATGGGGAAGAACTAAAAGCTTTTCCTGTAAAATCCGGTACAAGGCAAGGATTCCCCTTCTTGGTGCTTCTATTCAACATAATACTGGAGCTACTAGCAAGAGCAATCAGACAAGAAAAAGAAATAAAAGGCATCTAAAATGGAAAACAAGTAGTAGAATTATCTCTGTTTGCAGATGACATGATCCTATATGTAGAAAAAGACTGTTATATTAAAAAAACCTGTTAATTCAATAAAGTTGTGAGATGCAAAGTCAACATACAGAAATCGGTTACATTTCTTTACACCAATCAATAACAGCCTATCTAAAAAGAAAATGAAGAAAACAATCTCATTTACAATAGCATCAAAAATAATAAAATACCTAGGAATAAATTTAACCAGGATGGAAGAAATCAAAGATGATAAAAATAAATGGAAAGATATTCCATGTTAATGAATTGGAAGATTTACATTGTTAAGATGTCCATACTACCCAAAGCGATATACAGAGTTGGTGCAATCCCTATCCAAATACCAATGACATTTTTTACAGAACTAGAGAAAAACAATTCTAAAATTTGTAGGGGACTAAAAACCCTGAAAGAGCCAAAGCAATTTTGAGAAAGAAGAACAAAGTTGGAAGCATCACACTTCCTGGTTTCAAGTTATATTACTAAGCTCTAGTAATTAAAATCGTGTAGTACTGACATAGAAACATACACATAGACCAGTGGACCAGAATAGAGGGCCCAGAAATAAACCCAAGCATGTATGTTCAAATTTTTGACATAGGCACCAAGAATACACAATGGGGAGAAGATAATCTTTTCAGTAAATGATGTTGGGGAAACTTGAATATCCACATACAAAAGAATGAAATTGGACCCTTATACCATACACAAAAATCCACTTAAAATAGATCAAATACCTGACTGTAAGACTTGAAACTGTAAAACTCCTAGAAGAAAACATAGTGGAAAAGCTCCTTGGTGTTGGTCTTGGCAATGATCTTTTTGATGTTACATCAAAAGCTCAGGCAACAACAGCAATAATAGACAACTGAGACTACATGAAACTAAAAAGCTTCTGTACAACAGGAAACAATTAACAAAATGAAAAGGCAGATTGGGAGAAAATATTTGCAAAACACATATCTGATAAGGGGATATCTATAATATTAAAGGGATTCACAACTCAGTAGCAAAAAACAAAACAAAAACAATCCAAGGACTTGAATAGACTTTTTTTTTTTTTTTTTTTTCCTCAAAGAAGCCATGAAAGTGGTCAACAGGTGGCCGGGCATGGTGGCTCATGCCTGTAATCCCAACACTTTGGGAGGCCAAGGCAGGTGGATCACCTGAGGTCAGGAGTTTGAGACCAGCCTGAACAACATGGAGAAACCCCGTCTCTACTAAAAAAAAGAAGAAAAAAATACAAAATTAGCTGGGCATGCTGGCACATGCCTGTAATCTCAGCTACTTGGGAGGCTGACATGCCTGTAATCTCAGCTACTTGGGAGGCTGAGGCGGGAGAATCACTTGAACCTGGGAGGTGGAGGTTGTGGTGAGCTGAGATTGCGCCATTGCACTCCAGCCTGGGCAACGAGAGGGAAACTCCGTCTCAAAAAAAAAAAAAAAAAAAAGGTTAACAGGTGTATGAAAAGGTGCTCAACATCACCAGTCACAGAGAAATGAAAATTAAAACGTCATTGAGATATTACCTCATGCATGTTAAGATGGCTATTATTGAAAATACAAGATAACATACAAAATAGTTGGTGAAGGTGTGGAGGGTGAGGGTGTCCCACTGTTGGTAGGAATGTAAATTGGTACAACCATTATGGAAAACAGTATGGAGGCTCCTCAAAAGATTAAAAACAGAACTATTATATGACTCAGCAGTTCCTCTAAGTATATATCAAAAGAAATGAAATTAGTACCTCATAGAGATATGTATGCTCCCATGTTCATTACAGCATTATTTCCAACAGCCTGCATATGGAAACCACCTAAATGTCCTTCAGTGGGTCAATGAATTAAGAAATTATGGTGTATTTAGGCAACAAATGTTATTCAGGCTTAGAAAAAAAGATCCTATTGTTTATAACCACATGGATGGAGCTGGAGGGCATTGTACTAAGGAAGATCAGCCAGACACAGAAAGAGAAATGGTGTGTGATTTCACTTACATGTGGAATCTCAAAAAGTTGAGTACGCAGAAACGGAATGCAAAAAACACCTATTATGAAGCTACTTGGTTAATAAGCTCTTTTAAATGGGGGGAGAAACAAACTCAGTTGGTAACTCATTAATAACAACTTTTGATTATAGGTGATAAACTAATTCTGTACCTCCTTATTATAATTGAAACAGATATAAATTACTGTGTCAGTTCTAACTGTACAGTCTTCTGTGGTTAGAAATATGAAAAAATTAGCAAGCTCAGGTCAGAGGGAGAGCATGCTTTTTGTCCTCCCTCTCAATTGTGGGTATTCAAACGGATTTGTTTTGTTGAAACTAGAAGCTACTGTTCAGGACTAGGAAGAAGGTTACCACTGCTGGGGATGGGGGAGTTGGGGAGATGTAGGTTAAAGAGCACAAATTTGCAGTTACGTAGGCTGAATAACTCTGGAGGTCTAATGTACAGCACAATGATTGTACTTAATAATATTGTTTTATATACTGGAAGTTTGCTAAGAGAGTAGATTTCAGATGTTCTTGACACACATGTACACACATACAAGGTAACTGTGAGGAGATGGATAGTGTTAATTTGCTTTACCATGGTAATCATTTCACTATGCATATCAAACAGTGTGTTATAATGTTATATACTTTACATATCAAAAAATTTCAATTAATTTTTCATTCTGTTGAGTAAATGCATTCCAATTAGGATACCTATAAAGTGAATATACAAATATATTGATTAGTATGATTTATTTATATTTACATATTATATACATTAGGAAGTTATAATGCTTAAGAACACAATTATTTACAAATAATTATTTTGTAATTATTTGTAAATAAATTATTTACAAAGCTTTTGTTTATTAAAATAATTTTTATAATCTCTAATTACATGGACAGTGTTGTACAACCACCTCCACTGTCTATTTCCAAAACCTTTTCATCATCCCAAACAGAAATCATTTAACCACTAAGCAGTAACTTCCATTTTCTTCCACACTGTAACCCTGGGTGACCTCTAATCCACTTTCGGTCACTATGGTTTTTTTCTATTTTAAATATTTCATGTAAGTGGAATCATACAATATTTTCCTTTTGTGTCTGGCTTATTTCACTTAGCATAATGCTTTTGAGGTTCATCCATTTGGTAGCATGTATCAAAACTTCATTCCTTTTTATATTTGGATAATGTATGTATATACAACCTTTTGTTTATCTACTCACCTGTTGATGGAAACTTGTATTGTCTTTACATTTTAATTTTTGTGAAGAATGCTTCAATGAACATTGACATACAAGTGTCTGTTTGAGTAGCTGTTTTCAGGTTTTTGGAGTATGTACCTAGAAATGGAACTTCTGGGTCATGTGGTAATTCTGTGTTTGGCTTTTTGAGGTACTGTTAACCTTTTATCTATAGTGGCTGCACCATTTTACATTTCTAACAGCAATGTGCATGTTTTGATTTATCCACATTCTCACCAACGCTTGTTATTTTCTGTTTTTTTTTTTTAAATTATAGTCACCCTAGTTAGTATGAAGTGGTATCTCCATTTGATTTTGATTGCATTTGTTTAATGATTAACGATAGTGAACATCTTTTCATGTGCTTATTGGCCATTTGTATATCTTCCTTGGAGAAATGTTTATTCAAGTCTTTTGACTTTTAAATTTGGGTTTTTTTGTTGTTGTTAAGTTGTATCCATTTTAACAATATATTCTGGACATAAATAGATATATATCCAGATTTATATCAGATGTATAATTTGCAAACATTTTCTCTCATTCTATAGGTTGTCTTTTCACTTTCTCGATAATGTTCTGTCATGCACAAAGGTTTTTAATTTTGATTAAGTCCAAACTATATAGTTTTTCTTTTGTTGCTTATGCTTTTGGTGTCAAAACTAAAAATCTGCTGCTAAATCTAAGATCGCAAAGTCTTCTGTTTTCTTCTAAGACTTCTGTGGTTTTACATGTTACAGGTTGGTTATTCATTTTTTGTTAATCTTTGTATATGGTATGAGGTAGGCATTTGATTTCATAGTTTTGCATGTGGAAAACCAGCTGTCCCACCTCTCTTTCTTAAAGAGAGTATTCTTTCCCTCATTGAATGGGCTTGGCATCCTTGTGGAAAAGAAATCAATTTGCTATAGATGTATGACTTTATTTATGTACTCTTAATTCTATTCTGTTGGTCTTTGTGTCTATCTTTATGCCAGTACCAACTGTTTTGATTACTGTAGCTTTGTAGTAAGTTTTGAAAAGTAAAAAGTGTGACTCTTCCAATTTTTTTCTTTTTTCAAGATTGTTTTGACTCTTTAGGCCTGTTGAAATTTCACTTGAATTTGAAGAGCACATTTTCATTTCTGTGGAAAATGCTGTTGGAATTTTCATAGAGATTACATTGAATTGGTAGATTGTTCTGGGAGTATTGACATCTTAACACATTGAGTCTTCCTATCCATGAACATATTTAAAAAAAAATTTTTATATAAAGAGTTCACTTGGTTAAATTAATTCCTACATATTTTGTTCCTCTAGATGCTATTGCACATTTTTGAGACAGAGTTTCACTCTGTTTTTCAGGCTGGAGTGCAGTGGTATGTTCATGGCTCACTATAGCCTTGACCTCCCAGGCTCAAGCAATCCTCCCACCTCAGCCTCCTAAGGAGCTGGGACTACAGGCATGTGCCACTATATTTGGCTAATTATTAATTTTTTTTGTAGAGATAAGGTCTTGCTTTCTTGCCCAGGCTGATCTCGAACTCCTGGGCTCAAGCTATCCTCACGACTCTACCTCCCAAAGTGCTGGAATTACAGGCTTGAGCCACTGTGCCTAACCCTATTGTAAGTTTTTTAAAATGTCCTTTTCTTTTTTTTCTTTTAATTTTTATTGCTGGTGTATAGAAGCAAAACTGAATTTTTATGTTGATAATTTCACCAAAAATAGTAAATTATTAGGAATACATTTAACAAAAGCCATGTAAGATCTCTATAATGAATACTACAGAACATTGTTAAGATTCATTTAAGGATGAATAAATGGAGAGATTGACAGTGTTTATGAATCAGAAGATTCAATTTGGTTAAGATATCATTTCTTCCCTAACCTATTGATTGATTCAGTGTAATCCTCATTAAAATCTCAGCAAGCTTATTTTTCATAGAAATTGGCAAGCTGATTTTAAAATTTATGTGGAAATGTAAATGCTACATAGCTAAAAGTGTTTTGAAAAAGAAGAATAAAGTCTGAGGACTTACACAGCCTGTTTTCAAAATGTATAAAGTTATAGTAATTGAGACTATTCTATTAGCAGGAAGAAAGACATATAAGTCAATGCAACAGATTAGTGAGAAAAGAAATTGTGTGTGTGTGTGTGTGTGTGTGTGTATATATATATACACATATATATGTACAGTCCTGTGCTTCATACCATAGAAATTAATAAAGCTGAAGTGGTTTCTATACCTAAAAATAAGAGCTGAAACCATAAAACTTATCTAAGAAAACATAGTAGAAAATTGTAATGACTTTAGGAAAATATTCCTTAAATAGGTCACAAAAAGCACAAATTATATAAGTTTTAAATGGATAATTTTCACATTACTAAAACAAAGAACTTTAGTCTTCAAAAGAAATTGTTTAGAAAATGAAAAAGCCAAAGACTTGTAGAAAATATTTGTAATACATATATCCAACCAAGACTATTTATTTAGAATATGTAAGTAACTTCTTACAAGGCAGTAATGAGTCAAACAGCTCAGTGCAAACAAGAGTAAAAGATTTGAACAGACACTTCACCAAAGAAGGTATACAGATAGCAATAAACAAAAGAAAAGATCATCACCATCTTTGTGTCATTAGAGAAATGCCAATTAAAATGATGAGGCACACACTTTAGAAAGGCTAAATTAAGAAGACTGACAATGCCTAGTCCAAGGCAGATATGGAGCAAATGGACTTCTCATTCATTTCTGGTGGGAATAGAAAATGTTACAGTTTGACAGTTCTTACAAAGCTAAACATGCATTTGCCATGTGATACAGTCATTCCACTCTCCTAGTTATTTACCCAAGAGTTAGGAAAACATGTTGATACAAATGTTCAGAGCAGCATCATTCATGATAGCCAAAAACTGGAAACAACCCAGATATCGATCACCTTGTAAATGTGTAAACAATTTGTGGTATATACATACAATGGAATCCTAGTCAGCAATGAAAAGGAACATACTACTAATATACGCACCAGGATAGATTCATCTCAAAAATCTTATGTAAAGTATTTCTTTATTTTTTATTTTTAAAGTATTTCTTACGTAGCTAGAAAAGGTACAACCATAGTCGTAGAAAGCAGATCACTGTTGCCAGAATGCCGACGGAAGGAACTGACTGCAAATGGTAGCAGGAAACTTTTTCAGGTCCTTGAAATGTTCAATATCATGATTTTGGTCATGGTTACGTAACTGTATATATTTGTCAAGATTTGTTGGTTAATTTTATTCATTATAAATTATCCCTCCATAAAGCTGAACAAGAAAAAAAGCATTTTTAAAAATGAAGCTTCTTTTAAGTCACAGGAAGGTTGGATAGAATCACTGGTTTTATTCTTTTTCTGGACTTTCACAAACAAGGGTCTACATGTCTTTGGTAGGAAAAGAAGAAAGGTCATCAATAAAGAAGGTAGATATCTAGCCTCACTTGTTGCTTGAAGATTAAAATTATGTTTAGAAAAGAAGTAATTTTGCTTAATAAAAAGTTACATTAGGTTTAATATATTGAATGTTTAATTTTTAGCTTCTTAGTAACAACTGTCATCATTTTAATTGGCTTTAGAAATATAAACCTGGTCGATGTGATGATATTTTGAAATGGAAGCCTCCCAGTCTGAATTCTGTGGATTTTCGTCTAAAAATAACAAGAATGGGAGGAGAAGGGTAAGTAGGCACTTTTGTACTTTTTGCATGAAATAATACTGTTTGTGTAAGGCTTCACCTTTTACAGGGTATTTCATGTATACTTTATAATATTTTAAAGAAAGAAACAAATACTTTATTTTACAAAATATTTTACATATATACTTATACATCAATTTCATTTTCAGAGATTACTCCTTTGACCTGTGTAAGCTAACATTTAGCAGTTTCCTTTAAACTTTACTGATCTTTGTTTTAAAATCATTTTCATTAATATAATAATGTATTATTATATTAATAATAACAATATAAAAGTTAATAATAATATTAAAAAATGAACTTTGGCTGGGTGTGGTGGCTCACGCCTGTAATCCTAGCACTTTGGGAGGCCAAGATAGGCAGATTGCTTGAGCTCAGGAGTTCAAGAGTAGCCTGGGCAACATGACGAAACCCCCTCTCTACCAAAAATACAAAAATTAGCTGGGCTTGGTGGCACATACCTGTGGTCCCAGCTACTCGGGAGGCTGAGGTGGGAGGATCGTTTGAGCCTGGGAGGCAGAGGTTGCAGTGAGCTGAGATTGCAGCCTGCTGCACTCCAGCCTCGGTGACAGAGTGAGACCACTTCCCCCCCCCCCCCCCCCCCCCAAAAAAAAAACCTTTGTTAAATTGTAAAGTGAAAATTCTACTAAATTTTGAGATTTTACTGAAAAATAATTCTCTTATATGAATTATATATCTAGATATAAGATATGATCATTGGAATTATAATTAAGCATATCGAAATAAGTCTTTTTTGCTTTGAAGGAAATTACTTCATGTTTGCATTTGCAGAGCAAATATTTTCTATACTTTTGTAGGGTAAGTTCTTAACTGTTGACTTTCATTAAGATTTTTCATAATGTTTATTAAGTGTTAATTTTTTAATTTATTGGTTAATCTTTTATGACTTTCTTGGTTGCTATCTTAGAATAAAAGATGCTTTAGCATGAATATTTTCAATATTTTTCCAAAGCCTTGTTTTTATTTCACTTTTGTTCTATAAATTTTTAAGTATCTTGGCTAAGTAAATACATTACAACAAAATAAGCAATCCTTAATCAAGGAAATCAGGAAGAGAAAGTAAATAAGATAATACTAGCAGAGAGATTAAAGCTTACCAGTGCATCCTGTGAAATTTTTACTTATCAAAGGTAAAGCACAGATAGAATTTTTGCTAGCTAATGGAACAGGGGATATATGGAGTCCAGACTCCAAAAAATTAAAATATATTAAGAAACTATGCATTGTCAAAGAAAGGAAACTGTGCATTGTGGTGAATCTTAAGTGAAAAGATGGGTTTAATAAAGCATGTGGGTATTCGTTTTCAAACAACAGGGTATTTAACATTTTATTTGAGGCTGGGTGCAGTGGCTCGTGCGTGTAATTCCAGCACTTTGGGAGGCCAAGTTGGGAGGATCACTTGAGGCCAGGAATTTGAGACCAGCCTGGGCAAAATAAGGAGACCTTGTTTCTAAAACAAACAAAAATTAGCCGGGTATGGTAGTGCATGCCTGTGGTTCCAGCTACTTGGGAGGCTGAGGTGGCAGGATTGCTTGAGCTCAGAGCAAGACTCTGTCTCAAAAAAAAAAAAAAGAAAAAAGAAAAAAGAAACACACACACTATCCCTAAATGTTTGTGGCTTAATTTACAATTGGGGCTTAACGGCAAAAAGTTGTCAGAACAATTATCTGGAACCCCCAAGAGTATATTGAGCTCTATATGAGTCTGATTATAATCCAAGGATAGATAAATTTGAGGCTATAGGAATAGGTGGAATACACACACATGAATGACTTTCAGGATAGTTTCAAAAATATCTTTCTCTTATCTAGACATTGGATAAATATTGATCTGTTGAACATTCAAGATTAGTCTTCCTAAGTGCCCAGTGTACAGATTTTCTCAGTTGCCAGTCAAATGTGGGATTGTTTATCACTAATCATGCAAGTTGGGTGTAGGTTTGAAATGTTCTTCTGGAAGTGCCTTATAGAAGACCATCTCACTATTAGAAAAATTGAGGCTAAGAAACTAATTCTAGTGGGGCTACACTGTTTTTTTTTTTTTTTTTTTTTTTGACACAAGTGAATACAGTTCTTTGAAAAATAAGACTTCAAAGATGAAGTAAAATTTGTTAAACTGCTTCATTACTAAATCTTCTATTTTTCTTAATGCTGTATTTATATTTGGTTAAAGAGTATAGACTCTCGGATTGTTTCATTGGGTTTTTTAAAAATAGCTTACTTTTGCCTTTTACAGTCAGTTCTTAGTGGCACTTAAAGGCTTCACGAGGCTAAACATAGAATACTCATTTCTCTAGTAGTAAAAAAATGTTGTTTTTTCTGGCAGTTTCCTATTGTAATTAAACATAGCATGATGTAATTCAGTTTAGTAGTTTGTCATCCTAGTTTTGCCTTTATTCATAGTACGTTTTAAATATATTTTATTCTTTTAAAATTTTACCTATTTAATGTCTTCTTCCTAAAAAATGGAATTACTTTTGAGTCTAGTGCATCTTTAAAACTCATCCAAATGTTACTCTAAGGTGATTTTCAGACAGGAATATGCAATTTACATCAGTGTACATACATTATTTGTGTAATGGGAGTCAGTTTTCAAAAATTGAATATTTAGTATGAAATATAACATGGTAACTATTACATAAAACGTATTCAGTTAGCCAGAGTAATATGCTTTTTCTAAATGTAAAGAATGTTGTGCATTATAGCAGTCTTTACTGAATAAATGAGTTTATATCTAATGCTTAGCATTAACTCAGTATTTTAGAGAACATTGTAAGAAATATGCTTATAATAGTTTGAAAGGGGAGTAGCTATGTCTCTGAATCATTAAGCAGGCACTAGTGAAGTGGGACTAAGCTATTAAAACACCATGAGAGAAGCTCATTTCTTTGATTGTACTTCCAAATATTTCTACAAAGCCTAAAATGGAATAGAATATCTTGAAGGTGTAATATAAATAGTAGTCTTTGAAAATGACTACAGTAGTTTTCTAAGAAATGAAGACTTAGGCATTCTAGGTATGTTTTTGAGTTTGACTTTAATGAGGTGCTAATAGTATAGATTTCTGTTAGATTGAAATTTCATACAAATAGAAAAATCTGTTCTATGTGTTGAGTGCCCTGTTGATGGCAATTAAAATCTATACTTTGCTCTTTTCATCTCCTATTATCATTTCTGAAAATTTGAGATATATTAACTTAACATTGATTTATCATGGCCTAATATAACTTTTGTATATCTTAGCAATTTATATTGTGTTGAGTTTTATACACAATACAGATTTTCATCTGAGAGCTATTCATTGTTTTAAAAATATGATGGCTTTATATTAACTAACTTATGATCTAAAACCATGGTCATTGTCAAAAGCTAGAATTACAAAAGTAGTCTGTACTCTGGAAATTGCAAACTCTTGAGTACAATGTCAGTGATATATAGTGATTGGTATAAACTTATTATTTGTATAGAATAGTATTTTAGAGTGCAGGTTTTAAAGCTGGACTGCCTAGTTTATCTCCTTACTGTCTGTGTGATTGAGCACATTACTTTTTTCTGTGTGTCAAGTTCTTCATCAATAAAATGAGTTGGCCTCATAAGACTTTTGTAAGGATTAAATAAGCTAATGTTTGTAAAATGTTTAGAACAGAACCTGGTACATGGTAAATGTTTAAATGTTTGCCATTATTTTTATTGTTTTAATCAAAACAAATTTAAAAGTGTGTCTTCCCTTCTTGCTGCTTCTGCAATACTATCTGTTACTTGCTGCACTAAGTCCAACTTTCTGTGTGAATCATTTCCTATTTGATTCCAATCTCTGTTAATTTTCCCTTTTAAAATGCATATATCTTTAGCTTATTTGTGTAATTTATCATAACTGTTAAACACCTGGAGAGCAAGAGCACAGCAAAGTCAGTAACTTTTCATTATAGAGGTTTTTGTAACAAGTCTCTTAAAATAACCTTGACAGTATATATACTGGTATATATAGCATATAGTGGTTAAGAACAGTGGTTATTGGCCAAGTTTGCCCAGAACCAAATCCAAGTTCCACTACTTATTTGCTGTGTGGTCTTGTTACTTAACCTACCTAACCTTCCTCATCTGTAAAATGTCCACAGGAATAATGTTTATTTTGTAGATTCGTTGTGCTGAAGATTTATTTATACTCAATATTTAATTGCATGGGTAAACAAGTAAATATAAGTCTGCCTTTATAGAATTTACAAGCTAATGGGCTAAGATGAAAAAATAATACTGCTTTATCAGGTTTTGTGGGGATTAAATAAATGATGCATGTAAATTCAGCATAAAACTCAATAAATAAATGTCTGCTTTAAAAAATGGTTATAGTTATTAATTGAACCTCAGCAGAATATATGGTTAAGTCATGGATTAAAAACATACTCTATTATCAAGTGGAAAAAAAGTGCCCTGAATGAAGAAGCCTCACTTTGCTGTGAAAATATAAGAATTTTTGTCCTTCTAATAGGAAATATACATTCTAAAACAAGAATGAAATGTATTTTTTTTTTTTTTTTTTTGAGATGGAGTCTCACTCTGTCTCCCAGGCTGGAGTGCAGTGGTGGGATCTCAGCTCACTGCAAGCTCCGACTCCTGGGTTCACGCCATTCTCCTGTCTCAGCCTCCCGAGTAGCTTTGACTACAGGTGCCTGCCACCACGCCTGGCTAATTTTTTGTATTTTTAGTGGAGACGGGGTTTCACCGTGTTAGCCAGGATGGGCTCTATCTCCTGACCTGATGATCCGCCCGCCTCGGCCTCCCAAAGTGCTGGGATTACAGGCATGAGCCACCGCACCTGGCCCAAAATGTAATTTTTTACCTATCACATTGGAAATAATAACATTGTCCCTTTTGGTTAGAATGTGAGCAAATAGGTACTCTCCTAAACTGTTTGGTAGGAACAGAAGTTGGTACAACTCTTTCAATGGGCAATAAGGTAGTATATGTCCTGAGAAAATATGCTCCAATTTTGTGAAAGGAGAGATGTTGTTTGTCTTCTACATAGTTGTATTCTTAGTACATAGCATGGTGACTTGTTTATAATAGGCACTCCAGAAATATTCAGTGATGGAATGTATATACAAACAAATAAGAATATGTAAAAGTATGTGTATAATAATTTTATTGAAGCATCATTATAATAGTGAGAAACTGGAAATACTCAATGTCTTTTTCACTGTAAAAGTCTTTTGTAAAATATAGTTGTATACATGTGTCTTCCTCTATGTGTTTCCAGGAAAGATGCTAATAGTATTCTAAAAATCTCTAATAGTATCTTTTAGAAATCGGTCTAGTCTGTTGAGATACAAGATTTCCTAGAGCTTTGAGGTTGAACTCAGACCTAGCATCTACATTTGTTGTTTGATTTTACATTCACACATAGTTGTGTGATGTTAATAGACATACCAGTTTGGATTTAGTTAAAAACAGAAACACAGCAAATATTTTAACAGAATGAATTTAGTGTGAAGAATTGTCTGTTACAAAAGAACTGAAGAGATGGAAAAGTCTTGCAGAGGAAGCAAGCACTGCAGGAAGCGTCTACCATGCAGCGAACTGGGGTAACAAAGAAATGAGGGTAGATGATTAAAATTTAGAAGATTGGAGAAGACCTTATAGGGTTCATAAGAAGCCATTTGCTGCCCAGCTGTCATTCTTGCCACAAGATCTTGGAGGAAGGATTCAGAGGCTTTAGACAATTGATATACTGCGTTATAAGGCCCAAGTGGCAGAGCAACTTACATACAGCCTGAACTTGCTGCAGAGCCATCTTTTGCTCTGATTTCAACTTAAAAATGGTAGCCTAACAGGTTCCTTGGTCAATGAGTTGGAGTACTGCTTCAAAATCCAGAGTGATTGTTAATCTTTGTAACGTCCTTTTTAGTATCCACTGATAGTGCAAGTACAGTAACTTGTCTCTGACACCTTGGAGAAGCTATCCTGATAGGCTTCCAACCATTGGACCCCTAGAAATCTTACTTAGGCAATGGACTCTTAATTTTTGTGGGCTTTATGTCTTCTGTCTTACACGTGTCTTAGTAAGATGTCTGAAGAACTTTATACTTCCTCCTTATCACTCTTAATAAGTACAAAATCATCAGCATTGTTAATCAGTGATTTGTTCTGTGTAGTGTCAGAGTGACCACTGTCTCTGAAAAAAATTAAAAAGAAAGATGATAACAAGTGATAGTGAGAAATTGGAATCCTTACACATGGATGTTGAGTTTGTAAGTTGGTGCAGCCACTGTGGCAAACAGTTACATAGTTCCTCAAAATGTTTAAGATAGACTTACCATATGACTCAGCAATTCCACTCTCAAGTATATACCCAAGAGAAGTTAAAACATATGCCCACACAAAACTTGTACATAAATTTTCTTATCAGCATTATTCATAATAGCCAAAGGGTGGAAACAACCCAAATATTTGTCAATTGACACATGAATCAATATGAAAACAAAATAACTCTTCCACCAGGCACAGTGCCTCACTCCTGTAGTCCCAGCACTTTGAGATGTCTGAGGTGGGCGTATTGCTTGAGTCCAGGAGTTTTAGACCAGCTTGGGCAACCTGGTGAAACCCCGTCTCTAACAAGAAATACAAAAAACAAACAAACAAACAAAAACAAAACAAAAAAAGCTGGCCATGGTGGCACATGCCTGTAGTCCCAGCTACTGGGAGGCTAAGGTGGGAGGAACACCTGAGCCTGGGGAGGTTGGGGCTACAGTGAGCAGTGGTAGGGCCACTGCACTCCAGCCTGAGTGACAGAGTGAGACCTTTTCTTAAAAAAAAAAAAAAGAAAATACCTTTCATTTAGACGACTGTAGTGGATCCTCTTAAGCAAAGAGACTCTGGATATTATGCCAACTAAATTTCAATTCCAGCTCTGCCACTCTTTACTCAAGTTATCTCTCTGTTGCTTGTGTTCCTGTAACTTCATTATGTGGATAATAGTGCCTACCTCGCGTGGGACTTTAATAACATAATACATGTAAGTCCTTTAAACTACTGCATGTTACATAATAAGTACTAAATATATATTTACTTTTTTTTGGGTTTTTTTTGTTTTTTTTATTATTATACTTTAGGTTTTAGGGTACATGTGCACAATGTGCAGGTTTGTTACATATGTATCCATGTGCCATGTTGTTTTGCTGCACCCATTAACTTGTCATTTAGCATTAGGTATATCTCCTAATGCTGTCCCTCCCCCCTCCCCCCACCCCACAACAGTCCCCGCAGTGTGATGTTCCCCTTCCTGTGTCCCTGAGTTCTCATTGTTCAGTTCCCACCTATGAGTGAGAACACGCGGTGTTTGTTTTTTTGTCCTTGCGATAGTTTACTGAGAATGATGGTTTCCAGTTTCATCCATGTCCCTACAAAGGACATGAACTCATCATTTTTTATGGCTGCATAGTATTCCATGGTGTTAAAAGACCACTGTCTCTGTAGATTCTACTGTGGCAGAGAGCAGAAAAGCAGTATGCTATGGCTGCAAGAGATACTATTATTGGTCATTCTAGGCAAGGGCAGATGTCTTCTGATAGTACCATAGATTGGTACAGAGAAAAAAGTATTTGCCAACTTGTTGTGTATAAGATTTTAGAGGCTATGTTGATTTGTTTCGTTAAAGACAGCACATCTGAAATGGCAGCTGCACTTGGTTTAACAACATGATTAAATTTATGATAATCAAAAATCATTCTAAATCTTTGATGGTGGTACTAATTTTTGCATTTCCCTTGGAGATACGTTATTGCTTTTGGTTTATTTCCCTGGTAGGGTGGGCTGGTTGAGGGGCTTTTATTTGGCCTTTCCTAGCATAATGACCCTATTCCATGGGTCAGACAGCCAATGTGGAAATTCACTTTCCAAGTATTTCTCTTCCAGTTATACATCCAGTAACTGGAAAATAACCTCAGGTTGTATTTGTGGACATACCGTCCCACTTAGATTTAAACTTGAGCCAGTAATCCGTTTATCACCTGATTACCCTAAGCTCTTCATTTAACTTACGGACTGCAGTGGCATTTTGGGTTCCTGGCAATTCGTGTCTGTTTAAAGTAAGTGTCTGATAATCCCCTAGTGGTCTGGGTGTTCTTTCTTCTGGATTAGAATTTTTTTATTAGATTTTTTTCTTTTGAAAGAAAGAACACCCGGACCACTAGGGGATTACCAGACACTTACTTTAAACAGACACGACCACTAGGGGATTACCCGTAGGGGATTACCAGAACAATCACTTTAGCAAATGCAGCTCATCCTTTGAAAAACAGTTGGAAGATTTACAGCAAGGCTTAGCACATTTTTTCTATGAAAGGCCAGATAGTAAATATTTTAGGGTTTGTTGCCTATATATCACAACTACTCAAGTCTACCATTGTGGTGCTAAATCAAACCTAGACAATATGTGTATGAGTGAGCATGACTGTGTCACAGTGAAACTCTATTTACAAAAACAGGTGTGAGGCCAGATGTGGCCTGTAGACTATAGTTTGCCAACTGTGGATTTACAGTACTGTACATGGTTGTAGTAGTATTGCAATGCCTTCTTTAAGGGGATCTGGCCTCCCACTTGTATTGGGAGGCTTAGGTATTTTTGTTGTTGTTTGTTTGTTTTGAGACGGAGTCTTACTCTGTTGCCCAGGCTGGAGTGCAGTGGTGCAATCTCAGCTCACTGTACCCTCCACCTCCCGGGTTCAAGCGATTCTCCTGCTTCAGCCTCCAGAGTAGCTGGGATTACAGGTGCCTGCCACCATGCTGGGCTAATTTTTTGTAATTTTAGTAGAGACGGGGTTTCACAATGTTGGCCAGGCTGGTCGCAAACTCCTGACCTCAAGTGGTCCACCTGCCTCGGCTTCCCAAAGTGCTGGGATTACAGGTGTGAGCCAACATGCCTGGCCAGAAGGTTCTGGTTTGTTAACCAGCTAAGGTCTGCACATTTAAAATTGAGAAATGCTAGCTTCCTAGCAAGCACAATGGAATATATAGAATTGACTACATGGTCTCCTTTACTTCCTATCAGAAAAGTCTTTTTACTCTGCTGACTAGAATGTATGTGTGTGTGTGTGTGTGTGTGTGTGTGTTTCTTTTGCTTAAATTCATTAAAAAAAAAAAAAAAAAATAGAATGAGCTGGGTTTGGAAGCTGAGGCAGGAGGATTGCTTGAGCCCTAGGAGTTTGAATCCAGCCTGCGCAATACAGCAAGATCTCATCTCTGGGGGAAAAAAAAATTTGCCTTTTCTCATGCTTATTTGAATTAGTGTTACTCTTTTTGAGAAGGAAATTATGGTGGTAAAGTATTTTTCTGAATGTTGAAAAACTGTTCTTATATAAGGAAGGATTAAGTATAGGGGAAAAAGTCTTAATACTTTGCTGAGCAGCATTTTTCTGTTTTCTACCCTCTGCCTCTTTCTCAAAATGAAATGTTTAATTCTTTCATTTATATTTTATTTAAAAATTATTTTAAAGAAATAGATAAAAACACTAATGTAATCGCTATTATTATAGTATGCTTAATGACTAAGCTATTTGGCATATAGCTGGTTGTATTTTTTTATGTATAATATAGCTATTTTTATTATTTAGCAAATGACCCATAGTAACTGCTTTCTTATTTGAAAATATTCTCATCACCCAAACATATTTTAAGACAAATGCTTCGTTGGCTTTCAGTCTTTGAATGGTTAGTACACTTAACATTCTTGATTATGTTTTACTTCCAGTGTGCCTAGGAGAGGCAAGGAGGAGCTGTGACTGAACTCTTTTCAGTTCCTTTGCCTGGTTATCTCTTGGGTATTAGTAACTCTTGTTTCTTCTCTTATTTCATCCTTCCTGCATTCAGCAGAAAATCTTTCCCAGGCCGCTTACCAAAAACCAACATCATAATCAAAGTGCCTGCAAGTAACTAGTAGGAGAAAAGGAGCATGTGGCTTTAAAACATCTACTTATGACCTCACTGGAGTCAAATTACTTCTTTTTACTTGTTAATTTACTAAATAGAAGTGTCTGTCACCTTTGTTTTATAATTTGGTTCTTTGGAATTTAATTTTCATATTCATTTTAACACTATTCTTTACATTAGAACCTTTTGCTTATGTGATTTTTCTCAATGTATGTTTTCCTTAATTGCAATTTCTCTAAGTTACCTTTTATGTTATAAAAAGCTTGTTACCTGGTGGATATTATATAGATTAAATATTAGTTAAATTCCTACTTTGAATCACATTGAAGGTGGTAGGGGGAAAAAAGTAACTTAGTAACATAGGATTTGACTGCGGACCCTCATGAGAGATGAGATGGGAAGAACTGCAAACAAATCTTGAACTCCTTTTTTATTGGGTTTGTTTTTTGCTGTAATTATGGTTGTGAAACTCCAAACTACTTTACAAGTGTTGTAGGATTGAGCAAATGAGTACTGATGTTGGGAATCAGGGTTCTCAGTGAGGAAGGAGAAAGATACAAATATAAAATGGAGGAAGGCAGTGAAGAACTCTGTGAGATGGATTAGAATTTTTAAAATATTTGAATATATACGTTTACATGTATATGCATGTATATGAATATATATACATGATTATGTTTGTGTATATAATATGTGATACACATAAACTCATTTCCTAGCTCTGTCCACTGACAGGACCTATAAGCAGAGGCACCCTGGTAATAATAAGCATATCCAGCACGAAGATTTTGGTGTCTAACACCATTCCTCACCAAAAAGAACCAGAGATCTTCAGAGAAATGGCTTATTCTAGAGTTGGGTAGGGAGGATGCAGGATAGGTGTAGAATACCTTCTTATGCCAGAGAGTAAGAAAGTACATCCCCAACCCAACAAAAACAATGTATGTCAAAAGGATACAGGAGCCAACTTGAAGGTGCTCACACTGGCCAGATCTGGGATATAGTGTGGATGCCAGAAGGACAGTAATGAATTATGAACTTTGCTAAAAATAGGAATCTGTGAGTCCATACTGCCATACTGGTAATAAATGAGCAGAAGAGGTGGTTTAGCTTTTAGCAGAATGCTGATTGGTAAATGTTCTAAGAGTCCTGGATTTGGAAAATTATTTTGCCACCACCATAGTAAAGTTCAACTCAAGTAAGAATAATCAATGGAGTTAATGGGTGAAGCACACCAACATGGCACATGTATACATATGTAACAAACCTGCACGTTGTGCACATGTACCCCAGAACTTAAAGTATAATAAAAAATAAATAAAATACAGCAAAAATAAATAAATAAAAAAGAATAATCAATGGATGCTAAGTCTGGGAGGGAAATTTTTATAAGAAGCAAGATATTTTCATGGTTGTAAATGTCTTTCTGTGGATTGCTTATAACTTGCAAGGGCAAAATAATAGACTAGAGAGTTGAGAAATTGGACAACCCCTTACTAGCTTATCAGAATTAACATCAGCAGTGAGGATAAAATGAACGTTATGTACTAGGTCAGTGCTATACCTAGCATTCTGACTATGGGTGTCTAGCTCTAATCTGATAATGAGGAAGCATTACACAAATCCCAAATGTGGAACATTCTGTGTTTTTTAAAGGGTCTCTGAATTATTCAAATATGTCAGTTTCATCAAACAAAATCTGAGGAATTTTTACTTAAAATATACATACTTTCAGATCGTGAAAAACTACCTGGAGCAATAGACACCTTTCCACAAAAGTATAATAGCTCTGAGGCTTGCCTTGTGTACTTGACTATCCCCTTCTTAGTTGAGCATTAGTTCATTTATTCCTTTCTGTGTACCGGGCACTGGAGTGTATTCAGTGATTATTTTCTAAATTGAATTTCTGAATTACAATTATCACAGCAGTTATAAAATTAATTTGGTAATTTCTTATCAAACAGGCTTGTAATTATTAAGGAACAATTCACAAACACTTTTGTCAAACGTTAATCACTTAAGGGCTTTTTGTTTTTCTCTCCCTTATGAGGAGGGAGCATCGACCTTTTAAAATGAAGCAATATAGAGACAAGGACTATCAAATAAGTAAAAACAATCTGAGATCACTGAATTTGAAGTATAGTAAGAAAAAATAGATATGAAATCATTTAAAAATAGTTTTGAAATCTTTTAAATCACTTAAATAACCATGTGTCTGATGTATGGTATACTAAAACTTAAGATAATGCTTATATGACAGATGAAGATTGCCTAAGACTGTTACTTAAACATGTAACAATAGGAGTAAAAGTTGCTTTTTGGAATCTGAGGTTGGAAAATTTCAAAGAGTTTAGGATTAACTTTCGAAAAATTTAGCTATATGGTTGGCCTGTCAAAATTTATAGTGTGACTTCAAATCTTACAGTGTGACTTCAAAATATGTCTTTGTCTTTTCAACCAAATGTATTTTGTTATGTTTTGTTATTTGTTCCTACTTTCATTGAATTTAATCAGAAAATTTAGTCTGTAAAATATTTTGAAAACATTTTGTTAATCTTGTCTATAATATCATATGTTAACTTTTCTGGATGTTTCTTAGACATAACAACAGTGAAATTATTTTTACTATTTAAAGAATACAACATTTTCTCTTTGATTATGAAATTAAGTATTAAAGTTTATATTAGTAAATTTCTTTACTGTCTTTACTAGTTCTACCCCATATAAGAGATACTTGAAGCTTTACATTATAATTAAGTTTGCTTTGCATATTTAATACCTTTGTATTTAGATACTAGGTTTGATTCCTCCAGATATACAGTTGATATTTCTGCCCCCCAAATCATGCTTTTTGTTATTAAATCATGTAATTCTTTCCTTTTATTGCTTTTAATCCTAAATTCCTCCTAGCTTGATACTAATACTGCCTGTCCTGCTTGCTTTTCCTTGAATTTGTTGTGGATCTTTTCTCCCATTCATGTAACTCCAGCCTTTTTGTTTCACTGTGGTAGATCACTGCCAAAACAGTCATGCTGAGATCCTCTGGTTTTCGGACATAGCAAATACATGATCACATATCCTCAGGGACCAGTAACTGATACACATTTATAGTGTATCAGTGTATAGTTACATGTTTGATGACTAGTTCTTTTATGAAATTAGTTGGTAATGTAGCACTGTGGCATAGTGGATGTTAGTTGTTAAAACTGAAAAGTGGCTCATTAAAGACAATTTGTTTTTTTATGATAAAATTTTGTAATTTTTTTAGGGTTTTAGTCTGAGGATACAAGAGTCATAAAAAGCTAATAACCTTCACTCTCCCAACCTGTCCATCCAGCGTTTTCCTTGACCTTCACTCTGGACAGTTTCCCCCACATTGCTAGCACTTAGCTCCAAGTGAACAAACTAGAGTAAACCCCAAAGCCATGTTTTTTGAGTTTTCCTGATTTGATGCTGTCTTATTAAAACCTGGAGGTTATCTATTAAGAATGTAATAAAACATAATTTGTATGTAGTCAATATAGTCATTATATTCAAGCATCAAACTCAATCCTTCATTGGAAAAATTCTTTAAGTGTGTACTTGAAAATATAGTTGGTTTTATTTAACTCAGTCTGTAGCTTCATATTTTTAACACGAGAATTTAATCCATTCAACATTTGTATGTTAAAGTATGTCGCTTTATTCCTTCTACTTTGTTTATTAGATTTACCTCTTTTTTGTTTGCTTGAGAGGGAGTCTCACTCTGTTACCCAGGCCGGAATGCAGTGGCGTGATCTTGGCTCACTGCAACCTCCGCCTCCATGGTTCAAGTGATTCTCCTGCCTCAGTCTCCCGAGTAGCTGGGATTACAGGCGCGCACCGCCACGCCTGGCTAATTTTTGTATTTTTAGTAGAGATGGGGTTTCACCATGTTGGCCAGGCTGGTCTTGAACTCCTGATCTCGTGATCCCCCTGCCTCAGCCTCCCAAAGTGCTGGGATTACAGACATGAGCCACCAAGCCCGGCCTAATTTTACCTCTTTAACTTTCCTTTTTAAAAAATTGTTTCTGTGTGATAATTGGTATTAATTGCATTTTCCTCTTTGTTAACCAGAACTCTATATTAACTTTTCATTATATTATTGGTTACCTTTCCTTTCCTTATATTCATAATCAGATATATTTCTCTGTTATTACTTGAAAATAAGGTACCAACTCTCCCCCACTAAGATGTTCTTTTTTTTTTTTTTGAGACGGAGTCTTGCTCTGTTGGCCAGGCTGGAGTGCAGTGGTGTGATCTTGGCTTACTGCGCCCTCTGCCTCCCAGGTTCAAGCATTTCTCTGCCTCAGCCTCCCAAGTAGCTGGGATTACAGGCGCCCGCCACCATGCCTGGCTAATTTTTGCATTTTTAGTAGAGATGGGGTTTCACCATCTTGTTCAGGCTGGTCTTGAACTCCTGACCTCGTGATGCACCTGCCTTCGCCTCCCGAAGTGCTGGGATTACAGGCGTGATCCACCATGCCCAGCCTCAAGATGTTCTTTTCATCCTCCCCTCATCATGCAGAAATTTTAGAATACTTTCTAACACCTTACCTTTCTTCTTACTTTAGAAGTCTTTGGCGTGCTTTTATTCTCACCACCCATTCCCCCTAGCATTTATTGGAAAATTTTACTGGAACATTTTCCCCAACCCAATCCCTACAGGTATTACTGAAAAAACTTAGTAGTTTTGCTTCTAGGCTGTTTTTTATTGTTGTTGTTTGTTTGTTTGTTTTATGAATTTCTCTTACAGCCATGAATGTCACTTATTTCAAGAATTTTTCTGTTTGGATCTTGTGTTGTACAATTTCTGGTCAGTCTGCCGGTATCCAGTTTAAATTTAATGGCATTTATATACTGCAAGATTTGTCGCCTACCACTTTTTCCTTTTCTTCATTTTCTCTTTCTTGTTCACATTCATTTGTTCTTTGGAGTAATTTTCTCAGATAGGAATATATAGATTTTTAATCTGAATTTTTTGCCTAACTGCTAACATCTTTCTTTTTCCAGACAGGTAAATCATGTGTTACCTGGATGTAGAATTCTTGGGGTGCAGTTCTTTTCTCCTTCTAATTGCCTTTTGGCTCCTTTATGGGTTTCTGCCGAGACCAGCTCAGTCGTGGAGACCCTAACCCAGTGGCGCTAGAGAAATTAAAGACACACACAGAAATATAGAGTGTGGAGTGGGGAAATCAGAGGTCTCATAGCCTTCAGAGCTGAGAGCCTCGAACAGAGATTTACCCATATATTTATTGACAGCAAGCCAGTGATGAACATTGTTTCTATAGACTATAGATTAACTAAAAGTATTCCTTATGGGAAACAAAGGGATGGGCCGAAATAAAGGGATGGGTTTGGCTAGTTAGCTGCAGCAGGAACATGTCCTTAAGGCACAGATCACTCATGCTATTGTTTGTGGTTTAAGAACACCTTTAAGCGGTTTTCCTCTCTGGGTAGGCCAGGTATTCGTTGACCTCATTCTGGTAAACCCACAGCCTTCAGCGTGGGCATCATGGCCATCACGAACATGTCACAGTGCTGCAGAGATTTTGTTTATGGCCAGTTTTGGGGCCAGTTTATGGCCAGATTTGGGTGCCTGTTCCCAACAAGTTACTTTATTCCCATTTTTCCTTATTGGCTCACTGGGGCTCAAATCTGGTTTTTGGAGTGCTCTAAGTGGTGGCAGTCTACACAAGAAGGAAAAATGTGTGTTCTTTATCTTGGTGGATTATAACTGGAGAAATGTTCCCTACATCCTCTACTCTGTAAAGTGTTTCATCTTAGGCCTCAAATATGTTCAGCCCATAGGAAGGTCAGGCACATGACCTGGGGCCAATGTTGACCTGATCTCTAGGGTTTTTAGATTTCAGTGGCCTGTACTCTTCTTAGGATTTGCTAATTTTCCAATCTTTGTCTTGAGGCTCTTCTCAATCATTTCACCTGCTAGGAAGCCCTCAAATTTCATACCTCACTTTACTCAGTAGACACTTGGATTCACAGGCTGATATTTTGTAGTTGGGCATGAGGAGAAGTCAGACATGTTTAGATTTATCATCTTCCTAGGATCCTTAGTAGTTTATTTTTAATTTCCAAGTAGTCTTTGTCTTCTCTTTTTTGACTTTATTATTTCTTTTATTATTTTATAAATTATGGCAAGAATGTTCTGAACAATTCCCTTCTAGGGAGGAGATGGGCAGAATAAAGATTTTCTTTATGGTCTAATGCCATATGTTCTATTTTAACTTGTATTTGTAATCATCCTTACATTTGTCAAAGGCCTTTTTAACCCGTGCTTTCTAAATATCTGAATCTAGAGTGAAACCCTGTCCCTAGTAAGACAAGATGCTCAGACTGTCCAGCTACTCCTCTGCTTCTGCTGCTCTTTGTCAGTATCATCTATGATTTTAGATAAAATCATGTATATTGTGTTTTTATTTTCTTTCAAAAAGTTTTCTTGCATTTATATTTTAATTATATAATTCTATTTTTAACAATTATTTAAACTCATTGCTGTTTAAATGGTTCCATTTTGGGTGGATTAATATTTAACAATTATTTAAACTTTTCTCTATTTTAACTGGAATTGGTATTGACAGTCATTTCATACCCGGCTTATTCCTTTTTCAGAACTTTTCTATCAGTTCAAGTAGTTTTATATAATTTATTTTTTTTTTGAGACGGGGGTCTCACTCTGTTGCCTAAGCTAGAGTGCAGTGGTGTGAACACAGCTCACTGCAGCCTCAACCTCCCAGGCTCCAGCAGTCCTCCTGCCTTTGGGCTCTTGAGTAGCTGGAACTACAGGCGCATGCCACCACACATGGCTAATTTTTAAATTTTTGTAGAGATAGGGTCTCACTGTGTTGCCTAGGCTGGTCTCAACTCCTAGGCTCAAGCAGTCCTCCTGCCTCAACCTCCCAAAGTGCTAGGTGTGAGCCACTGTGCCTGGCCTTAGATTGTGTTGGTAAGGATTATGTTTATTATTTCTTCATAACCATTATTTCTTCTTATTTCTTCCTAACCAGGAATGTTTCTCTTATGATCTAATTTGCAAAAATATATAACTACCTTAATTTTAGGGGGAGATAAAAGATAACATTACAGCAGCTTTCACTGATTTGTTTTTTTTAAAGTTAATTTGAAATATTAATTCTATTTGTATTTATATTTACAAGAAGCTTTTTCTCCAAAGAGTATATAAAGACATTTTTTGCTTTTAGAATCTTGATAATATCTGTAGGATCATCAGAAATGTTTAGATTATGAAATCTTTTTTATTTTTTAAAATTTTTGTGGGTACATAATAGGTGTATATATTTATGAGGTACATGAGATGTTTTGATACAGGCATGCAATATGAAATAAGTACATCATGGAGAATGGGGTATCCATCCCCTCAAGCATTCCTTTGGTTTACAGATAATCCAGTTACATTCTTTAAGTTATTTTAAAATGTACAATTAAGTTTAGATGGTGAAATCTTGAAATGTGGAGAATTCACACTTCTAAAAGCGTATTTCTTTTCCTGTTTGTATTGTATATATATTCAAAAAGATAGAATATTTTTCATGACATTGCTTTAGTCTACTACAAGAACAATTGTTTATAGTAAAAATATTACTAAGCCTTGGTAAAATGAAGCAGTTATATTGTAGTCTGGTGGCTTATATTTGATATAATTATAGGTGGAATTTTTTAAATTAGCAATTTGTTATAGTTTGCTCTATTAAGATTTAGCCTAAAGTATTTATGAAATTCCTATATTTTTATTGCTAGACACTCCAAGTTCAAATACTTGTTTATATCCTCAGGATAAAGAAGGAAAGATTTGAGCTTTTTAGCCACTGTACGTTTCTTAATTAAAACCAGTAAGGAATAAATTAAAAAGCTCTGATTATTAAAATAATTGCAAAATAATTAGTAATAGAATTATATTTATTTAACTTGCACAGTCTGTTTTGAACCAAGTCATTTAATTTGGTTTAAAGAGTTAATTATGATGAGAGGATATTTAATATCCTCTAGCATATGACAGCTTCAAAATATAAATATGGTAATTTATTATAAAATGAAGAAAGCTAGGGCACATCATTGTTAATGCAGTCCTTTTATCTCTGGAAAATGGAACTCATATTAAGCTTTGACTCTCAAGGGAGAGAATGTGGGGGGAGGGTATGGAAGAGGTTACTCTGTTCTTTGTGTACATCAGAAAACTGTCTTAGCAAACTAGACTTCCAAGTTTTGAATGATGGGATTATAGGAATAATTATGACAAAAGATTTTTGCAGAGCTAGTGGTGGAGCTAGTGGTTGATTTTAATTTTATTATATTGGCACCTATTATCTATGACCTTTGTTTAAAAAAATTAACCTTAATTGTAGGAAATGCTTTTTACTGTATAATAACAACTTAAGCTGTAGATTTTTTAAATGCCCACATAACATACCAGCATTGCCTAATATAAACACTACAGATTTAACAGTTGTATTTATATTAAATTATTACCATGTATTCTTTTAATAGAAACCTCTGTCAATGAGAGAGGGTTTCAGTATTTGCAGCTCAAAGATGCTTTATGTTCATATTGATAAACAGAAGCCACTACAGGTTTCAGAAACATGTTTTCAGTCATCAAATGAAGTCCAGGTTATGTGGCCTTTTGAACAGTACACTGTATTTTCATTTAATTATTTGAAATTGATACCCTAAATTACTATAGTTAATATGTTAGTATCAAGAATATTTTTACTGACCACTGTGCAGTTACATGAGTTATTTAAATATTCATCAAATTTACTTCTTTTTGGTAGTGTTCTAATATTTATAAGTTGAGCTGGAATATGTAGTATTTAGATTTAAAAATTGCATGAGCATTTAAGTGGGTTCATTGTAGAAGGCGTAGACCATATCACATGGTCTCAAGGGAGTGTAGAATAAATTAACTATAAATTACGTGTATTCATTACTAAGGAATAAAGACCTTTATTCATCTTTTTCAGAATCTATTTTATGGAAAAGAAAAAAATGGACTGGCTTACTTGTCTTCAATTTACTTTTAAACTTTCATTGTTCTAAGTAGCAGTGCTAGTTATAACTGATTCATCACTATTCAGTAAGCATTTATTGAAAACCGTCTATGTGAAAACCACATTGTTAGGTGCTGCGAATAAAACGATGGATAAGCCCTATCCTGGAGGAGTGAAAACCTGACTAGGATGGCAGATATAAATAACTATCATTGTGCCAAATGCTATACTATTAGAGTAAGTAAGGTTAGTGAAGGAGCCTAGACAATTTTATATAGTCCACATATAAAACAGAAAAAATGTAAGGTAAAATATGAAAACATTTTCATTGTTAGTAATATGACAAAGAAGGTTCCAGAGAAGATGGTTCACTTCAATAAAACTTTATAAATATGTAGGAATGACATTCAAGACAGAAAGCATAGCCTGAAAGAAGGCATGGAACTCGGGAATGTTTATCTAATAACTAGAGTTAATGGAAGTAAATAAATCAGGCCAGGACCACACTGTGATAGATCAGGAAAGCCAGAGTAAGGAATTAGGACTTACCCTGGAGAGGTAGTGAACAGTAGTAAGTGGAATTGATATTATCTGTATTTTAGAAGGAACTGGCTAGGAGATAGAGACTGTCAACATATTCCAACCAGTTTCATAAGCCAGAAACCTGTGGACCGTCTTTGCCTCCCTCACCTGACTATCCAATGAGGTACTGTCAGTTTTGCTTCCTAGATACTGCTTAAATCTATTGACTTGCCCCTGTTCCATAGACATGATCGTTATTCAAACTAGCATTATATTGCCTGGACTAATGTGGTAGCCTCTAACTGGTCTTACCGTATTACCCTTGCTCTCACTTAATACATTGTTTGACATTACTAGAACGCTGCTATCTCCCACCTCATCCCCCTTCTTTTTCATTAATATTTAGTATTTGCCTGGTGTAGTGGGTTGAATTTTGTCTCTCAGAAAGGTATGTTGAAATCCTAACCCCTGGTACCTGTGAATGTGACCCTATTTGGAAATAGGTTTGTTGCTGGTATAATTAAGATGTAAGTTAAGATGAGCTCATACTGGAGTAGGATGGCCCTTTAATCCAATGACTCATGTCCTTATAAAGAAGGAAGACACAGAGAGATTATACATGAGGGGAGAATTTCTTGTGACTATGGAGGCAGAGACTGAAGTGCTATAGCTGCACGTCAAGGAACACAAAGGATTGCCAGTGAACCACCAGTAATTAGGAAGAGGCAAGAAAGCATTCTTCCCTACAGGTGTTGGAGGGAACATGGTCCTGTCTGCATCTTGATCATCAAACATCTAGCCTTCAGAACTGTGATGTAATAAATTTTTGTTGTTTTAAGCCATCCACTTTGTTGTGGTTTGCTATGAAAGTTTTGGTAAACTAATACTCTTGGTATACATTGTTTTATTTTTTAGCTTTCAGTATTTCTCTCCTTATGTTTAGATCTCTTGTGAACAACATTTATCTGGATTTATTTTTTATTGTTGTTACTCATTGACAATCTTCATAAATGGAGCATTTCATCCATTTACACTTAATTAATCATAAGTAATGAATTTTTGCCATCTTATTTTGTGTTATTTGTCCTACTTTTTCTATACTTTTCCCTCTTTCTTGCCTTTTATTTTGATTTTTTTCCTTATTGTTTTTTTTTTCCCTGCTCAATTTAAAGTCATACTTTGAAATGTTGGGGTTTTCTTGGTGGTTACCCTAGAAATTTTAGCATGCACATCTAACTCTTTAAAGTTAACATTTATACTTTTCCAAGAAATGTAATTCTAATCACTCCTTTCCAAGTTACATTTCTATCTCTTTTATTATAGCCCACAATACCTTATTATTTTTGTTACATACAGTCAATATTCGATTGCTTTTCCTACATATTTACAACTTCTTTTGCAGTGTGTTCCTTCTATTACTTCAGACTTTCTGCCAGTAGTTAACATTCTTTAACATTTCTTTTGGCTTTGCTGGTAGCGAGTTCAGTTGTTTTAGTGACAGTCTTTATTCTATCCTATTTATTGGATATTGAATTCTAAGTAAACAGTTATTTTTTCTTCAGCATATAGACAGTTTTATTCCAGTATCTTCTGACTTTCCTTGTTGCTGTCGACAAATCAGCTGTTCATATAGTTGTCTTCTTACCCCAAAAGAAAGGTAACTTTTCTTTTCTTTGTTCTTGTTTTTAAGATTCAATCTTTGTATTTGATGTACTGTAGATTTACTATGATGAGCCTCGGTATGGATTTTTTTTTTCCCCAACTGGAACTTATTAGGCTTGTGGAAAATGCATTACATTGTTTTTCATCATTTCCGAGCTTTTCCTGCTATTATTTCTTCAAATATTACTTTGCCCCATCTTTTTTCTTCTTTGCTTCCAGAATTTCACTTGATTAATTGGTTAAACAAATAAATATTTTCAGTATTTGCAGTTACTATTTTAGGAGCTTGTGATATATTCATGCAAAATCAGATCCCTGATTCATGGAACTTACATTTTATTTAAGAGAGACAGACAATAAACATAACAAATAAGTAAATTAGATAATATGTCGAAAGCTAAATCAGTATTTGCAAAAAAATTAAGTATAATAAGGGGTTGGGTGTTCCAGGTTGAAGGGGAGGAGCGACAAATTAAAATATTTTAAGTCCCATTGATAAAGTAAGATTTGAGCAAATAGTTGAAGAAAGTGAGGGAGTTAGTCAAACAGATAGTAGATATGAGGGAGAAGCACCAGATGGAAGAAATAGCTGGGGCAAAAGATCCTGTACAGGCCTTGGAGCCTGTGTGGCAAGAGATGACTAAGTGAAGGAGGGAGAGAGAAGTAGAAGAGATCGGGCCCTGTATTATCTCATCTTATGGCTACTGTTAGGGCTTCAGCTTATACTCTGAGGGAAGTAGGAGGCATTGCTGGGTTTCAGGATGATAACTGACATTCGATTTGACTTTTTTTTTTTTTTTTTTTTTCCCCTTTGAGAATCCCTCTCGGATAGGAAAGGGTCAGGAAAGAGTTCATTGTAGGAATCCAGGCAAGAGTTCTTGTGACTAGGATGGTAACATTAGTAATGGTGAGAAACAGTCAGATTCTGGATCTTTTGAAGGTGTAGTGTGGTGATTTTCTTTACTGTGTTAGTTTAGTTAAATTAAAATTGCGTTTTCTAGAATTCTCTTCCGTGTGTGGTACTAGATTATAGCTAGCCTTGAGAAATGTGTGATACTTGGAAGGCAAAAGTAAAACAGCAGTCATTACATTCAGATGTATACATAATCATTGCTCTGTTGGCTTACCTGTTAGCTTCTCTGAGTCATGGGCCCAATGAATGTATAGCTCCGTAGGAAAGGGAAACATTCTTCTGCAGGTCATCTACAGCATCAGGTTTAGATAAGATTGAAAACAGACTTGGGTTCCAGTTTGTCTCCATCAGTTCCAGTTTGTTCTGAGGCGTTGCAATTTGTCCTAGTTTATGTCCAGGCTTTCTTCCCAATTGTCTGCCCTGCTGTCATAGACTTTGGGCTCACCATCAAACACGGGGATACAGGCTTTTATAGACTTCTTCACAAGCTCCCATTAATGGTCTCTGGTTAGAAGTATTTTTCTGATCCTCCAACTATCTCCTTCAGGATCTTTACTCCCTCGCTTCTACCACAATAGTATAAGGTCTAACTCTTATAGTAAACTCCTGATTCTATATCACTGGATGGTTCTGCTTCCTAGATTAAAGCATAAGTGGTGTATTGAACTGACAGATTTCAGAGAGAGGAGCCGTGATTAATTCCATTGGGAAGAATGTGGGATGAGTGGTTTGGGAAAAAGGTTGAGGTTTATAATTGTTCACAGCCATTTGAGATTTATATGATGTATGTGCAGGACAGACTGATAATTAAATGGGAATGTGATAGATATCACCATTCCTGCTTCTTTCAAATTTTGATGCCCACCCCCCGCCCCAACACAATATTGCTTTTGGATTACTATTTTGCCAGGCAAAGGAAGTTCCTAGAACTTTTCTTTATCTTTTTCTACTATAATGACCCTTAAGCCATGTGTAAGAGAGTGCCTATGGGGATTCTGCCAGTTACTAAGTATGTCTTTTCCAATTATACATTCAGGAACAGGAGAAAGTACCACAGGGTGAGTCTGTGGACTGACTAGGTCTGCTATGGGTCAAACTTGTGTTAAGACTTCACCCATCACCTGACTTCTTTAAGTCTTCACTTTGATGTGTTGTGTCATAGTAGTGTGTTGTGCCCCAAGAGTTGGCATCACTTCCCTGGAATCAGTATAGAGTGTTTCTGAAAGGTCTGGATATTAATTTTTCTCCATGACATAATCATTCTAGTACAGGGGTTCCCAACTCCCAGGCCAGACCAGTATAGGTCTGTGGCCTGTTAGAACCAAGCTGCAACAGCAGGAGGTAAGTGGCGGAGGAGCAGGCATTAATACCTGAGCTCGAGCCGGGCACGGTGGCTCACGCTTGTAATCCCAGCACTTTGGGAGGCCGAGGCGGGCGGATCACGAGGTCAGGAGATCAAGACCACGGTGAAATCCCGTCTCTACTAAAAATACAAAAAAAATAGCCGGGCGTGGTGGCGGGCGCCTGTAGTCCCAGCTACTCGGAGAGGCTGAGGCAGGAGAATGGCGTGAACCCGGGAGGCGGAGCTTGCAGTGAGCCGAGATTGTGCCACTGCACTCCAGCCTGGGCGACAGAGCGAGACTCCGTCTCAAAAAAAAAAACAAAAAACAAAAAAACAAAACACCTGAGCTCTACCTCCTGTCAGATCAGTGGCGGTATTAGATTCTCATAGGAGCACAAACCCCATCGTGAACTGCTCATGCAAGGAATCTAAGTTGCGTGCTCCTTATGAGAATCTAACTAATGCCTGATGATTTGACATGAAACAGTTTCTTCCCCGAAGCATTCCCCCACCCACATTTGTGGAAAACTTGTCTTACACAAAACTGGTTCCTGGTGCCAAAAAGGTTGAGGACTGCTGCTCTAGTAGATAGCAATAGGCCCTTCTGGGGATGATTTGGTACCTAATTTAAAGCATATACTTGTGGCAAAACTACAGGGTCTTTCTGCAAGGAGACCTGGCCTCCCCTTGCATCAAGGGCCTTTGGGTGTTGGGACTGACTTATATCTGAAAACTGGGTAAGAGGGGAGCGGCAGGCCACAGCTGGACCACAAGAAGCAGCCAGTTGGTGTGAAGAAACTTGCTGGAAAATGTTGGAAAATCAGAGTTGGTCTGCTAGAAGCCACTCTTTGGTGGTGGGGAAATTTGCCAGAGAATACCGGTAGGCTAGAGCTGGTCTGCTAGAGCCTTGGGGGTGAGTGCCACCAGGCTTCCCACACAATATTTAGCTGACAACTGCATCATAGAAAAAACATCCAAACCGGAACCCAGGCTATGCCCTTGCAGTGTCCCTTCACTGCTCTGTACTCACAAAGCCCAACATTTGTACCTGCTAGCAAAGGAGCAGGGTTACAGGGTCCTGATCTTGTATCACAAAGCAGGGCAAGAGGGTAGCTTTGGAAATAAGAGGCAGTAAATTGATAACTGCCACAATTAAAATTGATAACTGGTACAGTTATATTTGAAGTATATAAGGGGGCCAAGTTATTATTTTGAAAGCTGATAAAGGGCAAGAATCCAGCCTTTCTTTCTTCTGCTTTTTTTTAATACGACACATACTTCAGATAGCCAAATGGTAAGTTTCTTTTTATGAAAGTTTTCCAGCTGTGTAATGAAGAAGGAATAAGACTATCACCATTTTGTAACTTCTAATGTATTTAGACCAGCACTCTTCTATAGAAATATGAGTCACACGTGTAATTAAATTTTTCTAGTAACCATAATAAAAAGTAGAAACAGATGAAATTAATTCCAATAACATATTTTATTTAACTCAATATATCTAAAATGTTGTCATTTCAACATCAGTGTAATATGTATCACCCCATGTGTCTTTTCCCTTTGCTGATTTTCTGTGCATCCTTTTGTTGTAATAACTTGTAACTGTGAATACAACATCTGAGTCCTTTGAGTTCTTCTAGGGAATCCTCGAACTTGATTCCCAATACCTCAATTTGGCTTTGTCTGGTACTTTCTCATAATTAGATTGGGGTTACGCACTTTTTGCAAGAATACCACAGAAATGATGTGCTGTTTTCAGTGTGTCATATCAGAGTAGATGATATAGATACGTCTTATTACTGGTAATGTTAACCTTCATCACTGTTAAAGGTGGTATATGCAGAGTTTCTCTTCTTTAAAGTTGCTGCTTTCCTTTTTCTAGTTAATAGGTTCTTAGAGAATCTATGCAAATACTCTGTTTCTCCTCAAACTTTCTCCTACTAGTTGTAGCTTCTATTAGTAGATCCTGCCTGCAAAAATTATCACTGCAGTGTTCCTTATGGTAATTTTTTATTTCTAGGAAAAATACTTTGTTTTAACCTCTAAACTGATTAGAACTATATATACTTAGAAACAATAAGTTGGTTTTATTTGTAACCAAAAATATTCATAATTTGATGAATTTCCTTAGCTTGTTATTTATATTAAGCATCATATTTGTAATGTTTCATTAACTTCCCAAATACTTGAAATTTATCTCATTTTGATTGTCATGATAGCAGATGATTATAATCCTGAGATTTTAAGCTACTTTCTCCTAAATTACTCATCTTGTTTAGTATGTGTTATAATAACAATGCATTGAAATTCTTTGTCTTATTAAGAATCAACCTCACATCATAGCACAAAAAACTATTCATATGTAATAACAGAAATCAGGTTTTCTAGAGGAAAAGAGCCAATGTAACAATTAGTTTTCTCTTCTTCTATTGTCTTCTGTATTTATAAAGAGTAGTAAGAACAGGCTGGGCATGGTGGCTCACGCCTGTTATACCAGCACTTTGAGAGGTTGAGGTGGGTAGATCACAAGGTCAGGAGATCGAGAATATCTTGGCCAACATGGTGAAACCTCATCTCTACTAAAAATACAAAAATTAGCCGGGCGTGGTGGTGCGCACCTGTAGTCTCAGCTACTCTGGAGGCTGAGACGGGAGAATCGCTTAAACCCGGGAGGCGGAGGTTGCAGTGAGCCAAGATCAAGCCACTGCACTCCAGCCTGGATGACAAGAGCAAAACTCTGTCTCAAAAAAAAAAATAAATAAATAAAAGAGAAAAAAGGAGTAATAAGAACAATCCTATTCTTACCAACTATTTTAGAATGATTACTAGTTCTTGACAAAGCTGTTTTATTTCCTCATGTTGCATCATATAGTTAGGAGATGATGAACTTATGAAAGCTTGTTTGATAATGAAATTTATTGTATAGTCGCAAATGCAAATATAAATTCAATATTAAAATGTAGCTTAAATATGGTATTTTTATTTCTTTTGGGGAAAAAAGGTGAAGAGTGCCAACAAAATGTTTTTAGGCTTTATACTAAGCCGTTTATATTTATCATTTCAATTCATCATACTAAACCTATAAAGTAGATGTTGTTGCTATCTTCATTAAAAATAAGTAAACTATTGGCACGGCTGCTGTGGAAAACAGTATGGTGATTCCTCAAAAAATTAAAAATAGAATTATCATATGATCCAGCAATTCTGCTTCTGAAAATGGGGTTTCAAAGAGATTTGTACCCCCATGTTTATAGCAACATTATTCACAATAGCTAAAATGTGGAAGGGATATAGTGTCTGTAGATGAATGGTTAAGCAAAATGTGGTATATACATACAATAGAATATTATTCAACCTTAAAAAGATAGGAAATTCTGACATATGCTACATTGTGAATGAACCTTCAGGACATGATGCAAAATGAAATAAGCCAGATACAAAAAGACAAGTACTGTGTGATTCCATTTATATGAGATGCCTAGAGACAGGAAGTAGAATGGTGGTCACCAGGGGCTGGAGGGAGTGGGGAATGGGAAGTCATTTTTCATAGGTGTAGAGTTTCAGTTCTACAAAACAAAACAAAACAAAACAAAACAAAACTTACAGAGATGAATGGTGGTGATGGTTATATGACATTACGAATGTATTTAATACCACTGAACTGTACACTTAAAAATGGTTAAGATGCTACATTTTGTTCTGTATATTTTACCTTAATAAAAAAAATTGGAGAAAAAAATAAGTAAACTTCTTTAAAGTGGTTCAGGAACTTGTCTAAAATCATGTAAGTCTTAAGTATAGGAATTAGTATTCAAACAAATCCTTGTTATACTCCAAAACTTACTCCTTTTCTATCATAGTCATGGTTTTCAAACTGCTCCATGAACAATACAGTATTTTATTTGAGTGAAGAGTCTTCACTGCCCTTTTGTGCATTTTTAATACAAAAATTAATGTTTACTTCTTATGTTACTATTTCAGATCTAGCTTTGGGAAATATAGCGTATCTTCACATTTGGAAATTGAAGGACTAGCCCTGTAATGCCTATTTCTTCTGAGACATTGCTTCTGTAATCCATATCTTTTTCTCCAAATGAAAGGTGATGTCTGAAACTGTGACTTAGCAAGCTACCTAAGCATTTGCCTTGCATGTAAATATAAATAATAGGGGTAACATTCTATTTTTCTTCCGAACTATAATTCTAGAAAACTTCTCTCTAATTGCTACTCATAAGCACCCTTTGAAAAGTTTTTAAAATCACCTTTACACTTTAAGTGAATGCTGCCAAACTTCAACAGTTAGCTATTGTAATGTAATCTAATATTGGAATTCATTTAGTGCTTACTGGTGAATTTTTTTCTCCTACCTGGGACTAACTCCTCCAAGCCTTGTCAATAGATCTGGGTCACTTAGCCACAGCACTCTTTGTCACAATCAGAGCATACTGTGACTTCTAACAAGCCTTTCTTTCCCTCAATGTAGTCTCGCAACTTTTCCTTTGAGATTACAAAAGGGAAAGATGAAAGAAGAACAGAGTATTGATGGCAGTGATTTAAACAGCTATCATGATATGTTAACTTGTCATGTAACTGTATGTGTAAACTTCAAATAATTTTTGAAACAGATATGATATGAGCTAGTTGTTTTAGGTCTTTTAAAAACATTCTTAAAAGAAATGCCTTTCCATTGCATATTTTAAATATATTTGAACAGAACTGATTAGCTTTTAAACAAAAAGTCATTTCCTCTCAGTTGTCAGTGATTTCTCTCTTTGGGCTATTGACCTTCCCTCCTTTTTGGAAGGTAAATGCTCAACTTTCTACCTTTGTCCGATACATGATAAAAGTATTGTTTGTTTTGGCTTTGCTGTGTATATGTCCTGTTTGTCTGAATCAGCATTTTCACTTTACACCATATGCCCATAGAATTCAGGACCTCTTGTTTTTACAGTGCACTGTCATCATGCTATAAAAGAAAATGCATTTAATAAATGTTTTTTAACATCAGTTAATGAAGTATGTATGTTTCAGCTTTTTTCTTGTAATGTTTTAGATTTAGGTTATTTTTATTATCTAGATCCTTATGAAAAGAACACACGATCCTACTAATAGCAACGGAAAGATCAGGTCATCTTACCAGTCGATAATTATTTGGGGTTATTTTCAATTATAAAGCTAGTGTATATTTATGAGGAGATAGAGGAAGAAAACAAAAGTTCAGAGCCATGAAAAGGAAAAGTCTGCCCCCTACCCATTACCCACATATAACCACTATTAATAATTTTTTGTATCTAATTACTCATCATTAAACCTCTTGAAAATGTGCTTTCGAAGACTTCATTGCTGGATGTTGGATTGTGATGCCACATCATCTTTCAGCTTTGTTATATGGAGCAGTTTTTCATTTCATTTATTTTAAATTTAAAAATTTTTGAAAATAATTTTAACTTCTATTTTACATTCAGGAGGTATTTGTGCAGGTTTGTAACATGGAGTATATTGTGTGATGCTGAGGTTTGGGGTATAATTGATCTTGTCACCCAGGTACTGAGCATTGTACTCAACAGTTTTGCATCCGTTTCCCCTCTTTCTCCCTCCCCTTGAGTCCCCCATTGTCCATGGTTGCCATCTTTATGTCCATGAGTACACAGTGTTTAGCTCCCACTTATAAGTGAGAACACGTGGTATTTGGTTTTCTGTTCCCACATTTAGAATAATGGCCTTCAGCAATATCCGTGTCGCTGCAAAGGACATGATTTCCTTCTTTTTTATGGCTGCGTAGTATTCCATGGTGTTTTTGTACCACATTTTCTTTATCGAATCCACTGTTGATGGGCACCTATGTCGATTCCATGTCATTGTTATTGTGAATAGTGCCACGATGAACAAGTGAGTGCATGTGCCTTTTTGGTAAAACAATTTCTTTTCTTTAGATATATACCCAGTAAGGGGATTGCTGGGTCACATGATAATTCTGTTTTAAGTTCTTTCAGAAATCTCCAAACTATTTTCCATGATGGTCAAACTAATTTACATTTGACCATTATGTTTGTTGATGACGTTCTCATCAACAGTGTACAAGTGTTCCATTTTCTCTGCAGCCTCACCAGCATCTCATACCAGTCAGAATGGCTATTACTAAAATGTCATTTCATTTTTTTTTTAAATTTTACTTTAAGTTCCGGGATGCATGTGCAGAACGTGCAGGTTTGTTACATAGGTATATGTGTGCCATGGTGGTTTGCAGCACCTATTGACCCATCCTCGCCTAAGTTCCCTCCCCTCGTCCCCCACCCCTCAACAGGCCTTGGTGTGTGTTGTTCCCCTCCTTGTGTCCATGTGTTCTCATTGTTCACCTTCCACTTATGAGTGAGAACATGCAGTATTTGGTTTTCTGTTCCTGTGTTAGTTTGCTGAGGATGATGGCTTGCAGCTTCATCCATGACCCTGCAAAGGACATGATCTCATTCATTTTTATGGCTGCATCTTATTCTTATTCTTTTCTTTTTTCTCTTTCTTTCTTTCCTTTTTTTTTTTTTTTTTTTGAGACAGGGTGTCTGTTACCCAGGCTGGAGTGCAGTGATCTGATCACAGCTCACTGCAGCCTTGACATCCCAGGCTCAAGTGATCCTCTTACCTCAGCCTCTCGAGTAGCTGGGACCACAGGTGTGTGCTACTATGCTTGGCTAATTTTTTAATGTTTTGTAGAGACGAGGTCTCACTATGTTGTCCATGCTGGTCTCAAATTCTTGGGCTCAAGCAATTCTCCTGCCTCGGCCTCCCAAAGTGCTGGGATTAAAGGCATGAGCCATGACGCCTGACCCCCTTTTCATTTTTTGATTGCTTTTAATTCTGCTGTTCCATTTCTGAGCAGGTGTAAACTCTAGAGTAGCCCTCTTGCTTTCTCCTGAGTATTCTTTCCTACTTGTTTCACAGAATTCCTTTACTTTCTTCTCTTAGAATTTTCTCTTCCTGCTTCTGAAAAAGAAACATTGTGATTTTAGGAAAAATTTGGTTCCCTGGAAGAAGAGTAGGATGATATCTTTGGTGTCAGCAGAATGGGAGATAACTGATAAATGAATTTTATTGATTCCTCTAAGATGGTATTAATTAGTAGACATATTTTATGTATTACTTTAAAAAATTAATTCTGCTATTCCATAAATTATATCTAAAGGATAAATCCTCATGGGAGCTTCATATAGCAATTCAAATTTTCTATTTGCTTGGTATAATAAAATTAAACAATGTTAGTTTAGATAAATGGAGCATGTGTTAGCATATATATATATATATATATAATGTTTTTCACACCAGTTACACAGGAGAAATATATCCTAATTCCAAAGTGTGAAATTTGAACTGACAGAATTATAAACATTTTTAACATTTTAAAGTATTTTCAATCTGTTCTATATGTGATGAGATATTTTTTGAGCCTGTCTTTGTCACATGTTAGAAATAGTTCCTAAAAGCAAAAGCTCTCTAATTACTTTCTTGTTTTCATACATAAACATAAGCTTACTTAAAATTTTTCTACTCTATTATTCCAGTGATGTTTTTCTGTGTTTCTGTATTTATTTAATGATGCTTTTGAATGTCTTTACTGTTACAGGAAAGCTGTTTTCTCTTAGTTTTGCTTTCTCCCTTTGTTCTTCATTTCCCTTGCTTGCCTCAAAAAAACACTTACCAGCTGGAAGTGTTTAAACTGTGAATTGTTGGGTATTGGCCCAACATAAAGAATCCTCTAATTTAATAAGCTTGTTAGAAGAGTTCTTGGTTCCATAAATTTGCTTCACCTTTTGTCTTACCAGCTTGTTAAGAATAGCATCATTTATGTGTTTAATGCTTCTAATATGGCTTGATTTCCCTTGTATGTAGTTTATATACATTATCTCGTTTAATCAAGCTTTTTAATGATTTCTGTTGTCTACAATGAAAATTTGAGAAAGTTTTTCTATCTTCTTTATATAATTCCATCACATACATTAATAACATAAAGTATAAATTGGTGTCCGTTTTCTAAAGTAAGGAATAATTTTAAGATATAATTATTTTACATTAAGAATTTTAATTTAATAATTATTTATAGATCATTCATTTTAAAATTTCTTTTATGTGAATGCATTATTTCTTCCTGTTTTGGAAGGTGTGTGCGTGTGTGTGTGTGTGTGTGTGTGTGTATGTGTGTATGTTTTATTTATAGACTTTAGTTTCCAGACAGTTTTAAATTTACAGAAAAATTGAGTAGATATTAATAGAACAGAAAGTTCCCATATATACCTCTTGGGCCCCCCACAAACAGTGTACCCTATTATTAACATGGCACATTTATTACAATTAATGAACCAATATTGGTATGTTATTATTTATTTATTTATTTTTCGAGACAGGGTCTCACTTTGTCACCCAGGCTGGAGTACAGTGGTGCCATCTTGGCTCACTGCAACCTCTGCCTGCCAGGTTCAAGAGATTCTCTTGCCTCAGCCTTCTGAGTTGCTAGGATTTACAGGCATGTGCCACCATGCCCAACTAATTTTTGTATTTTTTGGTAGAGACAGGGTTTCACGTTTGCCAGATTTGATATGTTATTATTAACTAAGGTCCGTAGTTTATTCAGATTTCCTTAGTTTGTACTTGATGTCCTTTTTCTTTTCCAGGATCCCATCTAGAATACTACATTACATTTAGTTGTCATATCTCCTTAGGGTACTCTTGGCTGTGACATTTTCTCATACTTTCCGTGTTTTTAATGACATTGCTAGTTGCGAGAAGCACTGCTCAAATGTATTATAGGATGCTCCTCATTTAGAATTTGTCTCTTGTTTTTCTCGTAATCAGACTTGGGTTATGGGTTTAGGGAAAGAAGATCACAGGTGAAGTGCGATTTCTATCACACTGTATCAAGAGTACATATTATGAACATGAATTTATGATTTTTGATGTTGACCTTGACCACCTGGCTAAAGTAGGGTTTGTGAGTTTTCTCCATTTTAAAGATAACCCATTTCTTCCTCCTTTTCATACTGTACTCTTTGGAAGGAAATCACTATGTGAAGCCTACACTTAAACACTGAAAAGTTACATTCTCCCCTTCTTAGGGTACTGTACAATTCTTTTTATACATTGTTGGATTTAGCATTGGTAATAATTTGTTGCGGATATTTGCATTTATGTTTGTCTTAGTCTCCTTGAGCTACCGTAACAAAATACCATAGACTGGGTGCCTTAAACAACAGAAATATATTTTCTTATAGTTCTAGAGACTGAAATTTCAAGATTACGGCAGGGTTGGTGTTTGGCAAGGGTTCTGCCCCTTGAGTTGCAGATGCTCTCTTCTTACTGTGTATTCACATGGCACAAGGGGAGGAGGAAAACACTCTCTGCTGTCTTTTCTTATAAGACTTCTAATCCTATTGTATCAGGACCTCACCCTTGTGACCTCATTTACTCTTAATTACTTCCTAAGAGGCCGTATTTTCAAATATAGCTATGGGCGTTAGGGCTTCAACATATGAATTTGGGGAGGGGGAACAGACATTCAGCCCTGCCACCCTTCCCCCAATTTATATCCTTCTCACATGAAAAATACATTCATTTTATCCCGAGTCTTAATTCATTCCAGCGTCAACCCTGAAGTTCAAAGTCTCATCTAAATATCATCTAAAGTGGAAAGGGGTAAGACTCGAGATATGATTCGTCCTGAGGCAAAATTCTCTCTATATGTGAATCTGTGAAACTACCAAGTACTACTAAAATATGGTGGTGGGACAGGCATAAGATAAACATTCCCATTCTAAGAAGGAGAAATCAGTCTATGGCCATACCACCCTGAAGTGCCTGATCTCGTCTAAGAAGGAGAAATCAGAAGGAAGAAAGGGGTGTTATGTCCCAAACAACTCCAAAACCTATCGAGGAAATTCCATTAGATCTTACGGTTTGAAAATAATCTCTTTGATTTCATGCTCTGCCTTTCAGAACAACTGGCTTTGCCTTCTGGATCCACTGGGATGGCAGCCCCACCTCCACAGACTCCTGCCTCCAAGGCTCTGTAGGGTGATTTGTCCCCAACGCTCCCGGGTAGCAATAACCTAGCTTGTTGAAACCATGAAGGAAATCATCCTTGCCCTTTAAGACTGTGGTGAGAATGGCAGCTCTCTGATAATCTCTAAATCACATTTGGTGTTGTTACTTTTCCTTGAAGGATAATGCATGTTCACAGCCTGATGGTTGTGTGTTTCCATCTTGTAGAATCCATGAAGTCTACCTTCCTTCATTCAGTCCTTTACAGTTCACACTGGCAGTGTATCTGCTCAGATAATTTCATAGTCTGTTTACTGAGTGATAGTACAGGCACAACCTTGGTGTTCTCTCAGAAAGCCCTCATCTTTTGAAATATGAACAGACTGAGAATTTGCCACATCTTTAAGTTCTGGTTCTTTTTTTGCCTAACAATAGCTTTATTTCTCTTTCTCTTGCATTTTACTATAAGCCATAAGGAGTAACCAAGCTTCTCTTTTAATACTTTGTTTAGGTATCTCCTCCTAAATGATAGAGACACCTAAACAAAGTATTAGAGAAGTTAGGTATCATTTTCCTGAGTGAATATCCAATTTCATTGACTACAAGTTCTACATTGCACACATTCAGTTTATGACAATGTTCTTGAGAGACGCTCATCTGTAGTTTTGCTTTATCATGTTTATCTGATTTTTGGTATTAAGGTAATGTTCTCATAGAATGAGTTAAGAAGTATCCTCTCTGCTTCTATTTTCTGAAACAGATTATAGAAAATTGATGTCATTTCTTAAATGTTTGTATAATGCACCCAGTGAAAACATCTGGGCCTAGTGCTTTATTTTTGGAAAGGTTAATAATTGTAGGTTCAATTTTTAAAATAAATATTGGCCTTGTTAGATTATCTTTCTCCTTCTATGACTTTTGGTAGCTTGTGCCTTTCAAAGAATTGATACACTTTATCTAAATTATCAAATTAGTGAGCATAGAGTGTTCTTAGTGTTCTTTTATTATCCTTTTCATATCCATGTGATTAATAGTGATGTCCCTTCTTTCACTTATGGTATTGGTATTGGTATGGTATGGTATTGGTAAATGTATGCCTTCTTTTTTTTTCTTCTTGATTAGTCTGCCTAGAGATTGATCAATTTATAAAAATCTTTTCAAATAACCAAGGCTTTGGTTTTATTGATATTCTCTGTTGTTCCTGTTTTCAAGTTCATTGGTTTCTGCTCTAATTTTTATTATTTCTTTTTTTCTGAGTGCTTTAGGGTTAAATTGCTCATTCTCTAGAATTTTCAAAAATAGAAACTGGTTTCTGGTTTTAGATCTTTTCAAATAAATGCCTTCAATGCTGAAAATTTCCCTGAAATCACTGCTTTCACTGCATCCCACAAATTTTGGCAAGTTTGTATTTTCGTTTTGATTTAGTTCAAAATATTTTAACATTTCTCTGGACTGCTTTTTCTTTCTTTTCTTTTCTTTTTTTTTTTTTTTTTTTTTACACTCGTGTTATTCCAAAGTAAGTTGTTTAATCTCCATATATTCTGGGATTTTCCAGCGTCTTTCTGTTATTGATTTCTAGTTGAATTCCATTATTATCTGAAAAAAAACCTTAAATTTGTTATGGTGTATTTTGTGGCCCAGAATGTGTCTCTCTTTTAGAATGTTCCATGTGAGTTTGAGAAAAATATTTATTCTGCTATTGTTGGATGAATTATTCTATAAATGTCAGCTGAATTCAGTCGATTAATGTTGCTCATCAACTCAACAACATTTTTACTGCTTTCCTGCCTGTTAGAGCTATCAGTTACTAAAAAGGGGATGTTGAGGTTTCCAGCTATGTAATAGTGGATTTGCTTCTCTTTTAATTCCATTAGTTTTTGCCTCATATATTTTGATGTTCTGTTTTAGGCACATGCATGTTAAGGATTGTTACGTCTTCTTGGAGAATTGACCCCCTTATCATTATGTAATACTCCACTTTATCCCTGGTTATTTCCTATTCTGAAGTCTATTTCATTTGAAATTAATAAATACAGATGCTCCTCAGCTTATGGTGGGGTTACTTCCCAATGTACTTATTGCAAGTTGAAAATATTGTTGAGTCAAAAATGCATTTAATACACCTAACCTGTGTAACCACCACAGCTTAGCCTAGCCTGCCTTAAGTGTGTTCAGAGCACTTGCATTAGCTTATGGTCAAAATCATCTAACACAAAAGCCTGTTTTATAATGTGTTGACTATTTCGTGTAATTTATTCAATACTGTAGTGAAAGTGAAACACAGAATGGTTGTATAGGTACTCAAAGTATACTTTCTGCTGAGAGCATATTGCTTTTATGTCACCATAAAGTTGAAAAATTGTCATTTCAACTATCGTTAAGTCAGGAACCATCTGTACTCCAACCTTCTTTTGGTTAGTTTTAACTTGGTATGTATTTCTCCATCTCTTTTCACTTACCTGCATCTTTATGTCTAAAATGGGTTTCTTATAGAAAATATTAGTTGGGTCTTTTTAAAAAAAATCTTCTCTGACAGTCTCTGTTTTTTAATTATTTAGGTCCTTAACAGTTGAAGTGAATTTTGATATCGTTGGACTAATATCAACCATGTTTGTATCTGTTTTTTATTTGTTGTACTTGTTCTTTTCATTTTTAAAATCTTCTCTTTTTCTGACATCTCTGGTTGAAATTGAACATTTTATATTATTCCATTTTCTCTCTTCTCTTAATATATAAATTATACTTCTCTTCAGTTTTTTTTTTAAGTGGTTGTCGTAGGGTTTGCAATATACATTTACAAGTAACCTATACCTGCTTTCTAATAACACTACAGTGCTTTGTGGGTAGTGCTTGTGCCTTGTAACAGAGTATCTCAGTTCCTCCCTTTCATCCCTTATAACATTATTGTCATTTATTTCACTGAACTATATGCTGTAATTGCCCCATACATTATCACTGTTATTACTTTGAATAGACAGTTATTTATTTCTGACTAAGAATAAGAAAAGCAAAATATTTTATATTACCGTCATTTATTCCTTCTTTAACATTCTGTTTCATTATGTAGATTTGAGTTTCTGACCTGTATCTTTTTTTTCTCTCTCTGTTAAGAACTTCTTTTTAATACTTTTTTCAGGACAGGTCTTCTGGTAAGGAATTCCTTCAGTTTTTGTCTGAGAAAATTTTTGTCCTTTTGAAGGTTAATTTTGCTGGATACAGAATTCAAGGTTGTTGGGTTTTTTTTTCCTTTCAACACTTTAAATTTTAAGACACTGTCTTCTTGTTTGCATGATTTCTGAGAAGTCTGATGTGATTCTTGTTATGTACTCTTACCCTCTGTAGGTGAGAGGAGTTTTTCCTCTGGTTTTCTTTAAGGTTTTCTCTTTGTCTTTGATTTTCTGTGGTTTAAATATAATGTGCCTACGTGTAGATTTTTTCAGTTTTTATCCTGCTTGGTGATTTTTTTTTCTTTTTTATCTTCCTGGATCTGTAGTTTGATATTTATCATTAATTTTGGAAAATTCTTGGCCATTATTACTTATATTTATTTGCTTCAGTCATTTTTCTTCTCCTTTTGGTATTCTAGTTACATTTTTAAACCTTTTAAAATCATCCCACAGTTCTTGGAATATGCTATTCTTTTTTTTTTGCTCTTTGCATTTGGGACATTTCTTTTTTCTTGGGGGGTGGGGGGTGAAGACAGAGTCTCTCTCTATTGCTCAGGCTGCAGTGGCACAGATTCGGTTCACTGCAGCCTCAATCTCCTGGGCCCAAGCAATCCTTCCACCTCAGCCTTCCAAGTAGCTGGGACTACAGGCATGCGCCACAACACCTGGCTGATTTTCATATTTTTTGTAGAGATGGGGTTTTGCCATGTTGCCCAGGCTGATCTCAAACTCCTGAGGTCAAGCCATACACCCAGCTTGGCCTTCCAAAGTGCTGGGATTACAGGTGTGAACTGCTGTACCCTGCCAAGTTCTGTTTTCAACCTACTGATGAGCCTATCATAGGCATTCGTCATTTCTCTTGCAGTGAATTTGACTTACTGTATTTCCTTTCTTCATTTTTTTGTTAGTGTGGTAAAATATAAAAACCATAAAATTTAATATCTTAATCATTTTTAAGGGTACAATTCAGTAGTAGTATAAATACATTCATAATATTATGCAACCATCACAACCATCCATCTCTAGAACTTTTTTTATCCTGTGAAACTGAAACTCTGTAACCCATTAAACATTGACTTCCCATTGCTTCCTCCTCCAGCCCCTGGCTTTCTACTTTCCATCTATGATTTTGAATTGGCTTATTTCATTTAGCATAATGTCCTCAAGGTTCATTCATGATGTGGTATATGTCAGAATTTCCTTCCTTTTTAAGGCCAAATAATATTCCATTATATGTATATACCACATTTTACTTATTCATTTGTCAATGCACACTCTGGCTGCTTCCACATTTTAGCTATTGTGAATAATGCTATTATGAACATGGGTTTACAAATATGTCTTTAACACATAGTTTTTATTTTGGGTAAATACCCAGAAGTGGAATCTGGATCATAAGCCAATTCTATTTTTAATTTTTTAAGGAACTGCCATACTGTTTTTTACAGTGGCTGTACCATTGTACATTCCTAGCAGCAGTGCCCACATCCTTGCCAACATTGTTTTCTGTTCTTTTGATAATAGCCATCCTAATGGGTGTAAACTGGGATTTTATTGTAGTTTGGATTTTGCATTTCCATAATGGTTAGTGATTTTGAACACTTTTCATGTGCTTCTTGGCAATTTGTGTGTCTTTTTTGGAGAAATGTTTATTCACATCCTTTGTCCATTTTTGGATCAGGCTTTTTGTTGTTGTTGTTTTTGTTGTTGAGTTTTAAATGTCTCTATACAGTTGATCCTTGAGCAACACAGGTTTGAACTGTGTGAGTCTACTTAACTTGGATTTTCTCCTGCCTCTGCCACCCCTGAGATAGCAAGACCAACCCTCCTCTTCTTCCACCTCCTCAGCCTACTCGACATGAAGATGATGAGGATGAAGACCTTTATGATGACTCACTTCCACTTAGTGAATAGTAAATATATATATGTTCTCTTCCTTATGATTTTTATAACATTTTCTTTCCTTTAGCTTACTTTAAGAATATAGTATATAATACATATACAAAATATATGTTAATTGATTATGTTATTGGTAAGGCTTCTGGTCAACAGCAGGCTATTAGTAGTTAAGTTGTGGGGGAATCAAAAGTTACATGTGGATTTTCAACTGCATGGGAGGTCAGTGCCCCTAACATTGTTCAAAGGTCAGCTGTATTCTTGGTGTTAAACCTTCATTGGATATATGATTTGCAATTTTTTTTCCATCTGTAGGTTGCCTTTTGCCCTGTCGATGGTATCTTTTGATGAATACATCTTAAAATTTTTCTGTGAAGTCCAGTTTGTTTATTTTTTATTGTTGTATATTTTCTTTTCATTCATTCTTAGAGTTTCCATCTCTCTACTGACATTAACGATTTGTTCTTGCATACTATCTATCCATTAGAGTTCTTGACATATTAATTGTTGTTACTTTAAAATCACTATCTCATTCCATAGTTTATGTTATATCTGAGTCTGGTTCAGGTGTTTGCTTTGTCTCTTCAGACTGCGGTTTTTCCTGCCTGTTAGCGTACATTGTGATTATTTTGTTGAATGCTGGACATAGTGTATAATACATTGGATAATAGGAAGTGAAGTAGATTGGCCTTTAGTTTGAGGTTTCTTTTAATCCGGCTAAGACCTGTGGGCTGTGTTTACTGTTTTGCTGCACATATAGATGCCATCAGCTTTTTGTTTCTAGTTTTGTCCTTGTTTTTATGTTTTTTTGGGGGGGCTTTTGTTCTTTCCTTTGTTGTTTTTGGGTTCTTTAAGAACTTTTTCTTAAACAGACTCTGTGTGTTGTAGCTCTTTCATTTGTAATCTATTTTAATTCTTCTGGAGGCCTTTTGGTGTAGTGGTAAGGTGTCAGGGAGGGGAGGGGAAGTGTTTTACAATCCTATGACAAAATGTCAGTCTTTTAGGAGGCTTGCATTCCTGGGCTGTGACCTTAGTGTTTCTTAGCTTTTTTGTTTGTTTGTTTTGGCCTCTTAGATGAGACAGAAGACTAGATAGGGCTGGAGGTGGTTACTTTCCCTTCCCTCAGATCAGATAAGCCATTGTTATATTAGTTTCCCTTGAGGGCAGGCCTTTGTTATGTTGAATGATCTGGGCACATTTCTAAATAGTCACGCTGGTGGGATGTCCTTAGGAGATTTCTCCCTGTATGAACATTATAGAGTGTCCTAGGTGATCCCCAACTCCCAGGCCACAGACCCGTACCAGTCCATGGCCTGTTAGGAACTGGGCTGCACAGCAGGAGGTGAGCATTACCACCTGAGCTCCGCCTTCTGTCAGATCAGTGGCAGCCTTGGATTCTTGTTGTAAGTAAAGTTTCGGTGCCGCAAAAGAAATAACACTCAAATATAAAATTTTCTTTTTAATTCTGAGCAAGACAAGGTACTTCTGTAGAAGGGTGCGCCCTTACAGATGGAGCAATGGTGAGCACACAGTTGGACAAGGGGTGGGAAGGGGTTCTTATCCCTGACGCACGTGGCCCCTGCTGCTGTGTCATTCACCTATTGGCTAGGGTTAGATGGCACAGACTAAACTAATTCCGACTAGCTCATTCAAAGAGAGTAACAGGGTGAGTGGTTTGGCGGGAAAAATGGTTATTACAGAGCAGGTAATGGGAATGAGTCAGGGCGGAGCGGGTAATTGGAATGAGTCAGGGTGGAGCAGGTAATCCAAAAAAGAGTGCTTTTTGAGGAAGTTAAGTTTAAAAGTAGAAGGCAAAGAATTTAACATATTGACATACTGATTATTTGAAACGAAATTTGGAACTCATATCTAACAACCCCTCTTCTTGCATTTCCTAACAAACTTTTTAACATGTCTTGGCTCAGTTGTTCTGCTTGATTTTCCAAAAGAAGCTTCTCTGGATAAGGTGGGGAGGATGGTTAAGGAAGGTTTTAGTAAGTGCCATTTTTATGAGCCTCTGCACCAACCCACGGATGCATGGTGTGACACAGCACCTGACAAGAGTAAGTACACCCATTACGGCTGCGAGGGAGGTAAGAATTGAGGATATTATTCTTTTCCATTTACCAAACCACTTTTCTAGCCATTCTGTAAAGGGGTCATTTACCCCTGAGTTGTTGGCTAACTCATTGGACAGAGCAGTCAGACCTTGCAATGCCTTTGTTATACTCCCATCAGGGGCGATGTTGTTTGGGATGATGGTATAACATTGAGTTTTAATCATGACGCAAACTCTTCTTTTTGCTAATATCATGTCTAAGCCTATCTTATTTTCCCAAGCCATCTGGCTGGTATCCCCTAATTGCTCAGCTATTCTTTAACAACATCTCTAGTGTAGTTAGTAAATCGCTGTTGGTTATAATAGATGTAGTTTATCCAATCTACATTTTTATTAATTGTCACCCACCAAAATATTGACTCAAATCCTGCAGCTATTTGATTTCGGGCTTTAAATTGATCTGGTATTCCCCATGGGACTGTAATTGTGTCTAAATAGATGTGAGAGTCGAAAGACCCATAAGGGGCTTCTTTTGCTTTACGATGTTTTTTGTTTTTTTTTTTTTTTCTTTTTCTGGTTGATGAAATGCCAGGGTAAAAAAAAGGGATAGCCAATTGGACTAAAGCATAAGTGCCACTTTAGTTACTTGACAGAGTGTCCAGTAAAGATCCACCATAATACCACTACACATCCACTCAGGGATGAATAAGGACTGATTGGTAAGCTTTTGAAAATTTTTAAGCTCACTGCATCCCTTCAGGTCTCCAAGGAACACTAAGTTTCCTCCCTGTCGTGAGAGACACGAAGTGAACTTAGTGTTGGGAGATGGAAGCTGGATGGCCCTCCGGGGCTGACCTGCAGGGTGTCGGACTTTGACATATAGCAGAGAGAGAGCTTGGCATGATTTGTTACTCCAGGCGGTAGAATCCTGGAAAGAGCTACCACGCAGCCCACGCCCGGTCGACTGGAGGACCACCCTAGTGGAAAAGGGACAATCTGGGCCTCTGGCCTGCCATGCACACAAACATAACAATTGCTTTTGTTTAATGTGCGGAGGGAATATTTGATCTATTTCAACCAGGCATTTGCATCTTGGTATTGTCTTAATTGCCAAAGTTTGTTTTAAGTCTTTAACTTCTACAATAGCTATTTTGGTCTTGTCCTTAGATGGAGGAGGAGAAATTGTTCCGTTGTGAAAGGTTTTGGAAGAAGGCTTAGAGGAAGATGCAGGCAGCGGGGGATTAAAGAAACACATTTCAAAGAATCTAATAGGGTCTGTCCCTGAAACCTCAGCCCCCATACCATAAAACTGGCTTAAAGAAGGGAACCAGCTTAGAAAAGGGGAAGAACTTTGAGAGTTTAAGATAATAACCTGTATAGGATTACACTGGTTTAGCTTACAGTTGGGGGGCACCTGTCCCTCTAGTAAAATGAATGTATGGTTTTAGGAAATTACAAAAACCAGTTGGGGCAGTCTATTCTTGCTCTTTAGTGGTCCACAGAACTTTGGACCAGCTACAGCATAAAAGCTCTACATTGGTGGGACAACACTCTTGGTTGACACTGGGGTCTTTATCAAAATCCCCCCGGATTAAATGGTCCCAATTCACTAATGCCCAGTCTGAGGAGAGTCAGGAGGGACAGAGGTACTTTTCTGAAGTAGAGAGCTGTCTTTGACTTGGCAAGTCCCCACAGGGTATAACAAGGCAAGCATTAAATGCAATAGTTTGAAGCAAAATTGACTTGGTTATGTTAATAACTAGATGGTCAGCAATAGAGTGAGGAAAGAAGAAAGAGTAATAGAATAGAAGAAAGAGAGTTAAATTTTTCTTAGCTTTAGTTTGGTAGTGTTTTCCCTTGGGACTATGGCCCATGACTCTGGAGGGGACGGCACTTTCTTGACTCGGGTGCAATGAGTCCATCCCCTTTCTGCTATGGGAACAGCATTGTCGGTGGTTAGCAGCACAAGGTAGGCTTCCTTCCCAGGCTGGCTCGAGTTTTCCTTCTTTCCACCCTTTGATGAGAACGTGATCCTCAGGCTGGTGCTAGTTTACTGGAAATTCTAGGGGTGCTACCTCTGCTAAAAGATTTTTATTTTTGAGGTAAAGGCAAAGTGGCAGATAAACCAAGTATATAATTTCTAAGAAATTGACCTTTTGTTTTAAATGTGGGGACATCAGCAGTGGACTTTATAGTCCTTGGTGCCTTCTTACTGAGAAATTTCCTTTAGCACCTATTTTTATTAGTTTTTAGACCAAAAAAAGCCAAACACCATTTTATATTTGACAGTGCTTCCTGTATGATTTTTATACCAGATAAGCCAAATTTCACCTTTATATTAGTGTGTTATTAATATTAAACTCAATTTTAATAAATCCTTGTAGACCTATTTATCCAATTTTAATGTCTGACCATAAAGTAAGATTTTTATAGACTCTTTTTAACATTTTATTATTTTTGTTAAAGAGATTAGTGCTTTAAGAAAAACCTGTTGTGCTTTTAATGTCCATTTCACAGAAAAACTGGATGATACAACTTTAACTTTAGCCAATATGTTTACACACAGAATTGCCTTTACAATTAACATTTCAAAACTTGCTTAAACCGTTAAAACAAAACTTTTTTTAACCTTTTAATGTACGTAAAAATCCACATTCTTATGCCTACTTGTAATCCTTTTACCAAAGATATATTTTATTTTCCTTATACACCTTGCACATTCACTGTTTCTTCAATAATTTTACATTCAGGAGGCCTAATTACTTTTAAATTACACGACATTTCTTGCATAAATTCCCTTTTATAACTTTTTTTTCATGACTTTTATAAGTCTTTGACATGCCTCAACTTTCTGACTTGTTGCAAACATCCCTTTCTTTAAACAACCAGTTATTTTAGGACAAGAATTTACCGTATAACATTCCTTTTTACATAAATTCTCCCCCCCGCCCCCCCTTTTTTTTCCCCAAAGATGATAACCATTCTTTTCCAAAGTGAACTTCCTTCATGTCTGTGGACTAGACTGTCTAAGGCCACAAGATTAGAAGTTAGGATAATGCATGTTACACTGTTAACTTTCAGCAAACTTTACTTTTGTTGAAAACCTTGTAAGTTTGGGATTTCAATTACTCTTTGCTATTAATAAGACCTTGTTCAGTCCATATTAACTTAGAATTGGTATAGATGGGTCTTTCCTGATTCTGTAGTACTTTAAGGCTTGGCTGAGTGCAAATAGGCCACACATTTGAGCAGACCAATTATTAGGCCCTTTTCCTAACTCTGCTTCTATAAGAGTTTCCTTATCACTTACTGAATACCCATTGTGCCTTTTTCCCTCAATCACCCGGAAGGAACCATCTATCCTCCTGTCCTGAAGGGAGTTCCTCCTAGGTCTGGTCGGACCTTTGGTAATTAAGATTTAGATCCCATGTTAGGAAACCTGCTGGGCTAAGGGAATTTTCAGTGGTTAATGTTAAATCATCTTTTTCTAACAGAATAGCTTTATACTTTAAAGTTGTTAAGGCAGTAAGCTACCTTTTTGCTTCTTTTTTTTTTTTTTTTTTGGACTTAGGATAGTTCTGACCTGATGAGGTGTGCCCACAATGAGGTTTCCTCTAAAAGTTGTTTTTCTACTTTCTTCTGTTAGCAGAGTAGTTGCCGGTACAGATTGAATACATTTAGGCCATCCAAGGGTTACTGGGTTAAGGATTTTTGATAGGAAGGCTATGGATTGTCAGTGGCCTCAGTGCTTTCGGGCTACGCCCTTATTTGCACTGACAACAAGGTGGTATTGGAGTGTTACAGGGTCACAGAGAAGACCTTCAATTATCCGTTATAGGTTTTAAATTTACCCTGGCTTTTAAAGGAATAGGATACACTCTTTTCTCTTTACTACTTCTATCTCTTTCTCTCTGTCTTTCTCTCTCTGATTTCCTCTTTGTCTGTCTTTATCTCTCCGCCTGTCTCTCTCTCTCTCTCTCTCCCTCTGACTCTGTCTCTTGCTCTCTGACTTCCTCTCCCAGTTTCTCTTTCCTCTTTGCTGGTCTTTCCCTGCCTCTGCCTGCCTCTTATGCTGCTGTTCTCCCCTCTCCTTCCCCTTCCCCTAAGGGAGGGACCGGCTGGAGTGGAGCTACTCTTTCTTCCCCTGAGAAGAAAGGAAAGGGGGGTTCTGAATATTTTTCTTACTATGGGAGGTTTGTGTGAGGTCCAGCCCCCGCTCATGGGGATTTCTCACCTCTTTTTGAGGTTCAACTCCCCGTCATGGGGATTTCTCACCTCTTTCTGAGGTTCAACCCCCTCCTGAATGGAGATCTCTCACCTCTTTTTAATCTCCAAGACATCCCAACTGAGGAATACTTCACCGCCCCCCCCCCCCCCCCCGTGGCTTTCTTTCCCTAGTCCCGACTAAGGAATGCTTTACCGCCCCTGCGGTTTCTCTCTCCTTGGTATGTCCTAACCAAGGAATGCTTTACCACCCTGCAGCTTCTTCCTTAGTCCCAACCACCAAGGAAATACTTCACCATCTCCAGCGGCTTATCCTTCCTTGGTCTGTACACAGAATCGTCGCGGCAGTATATGAGGATCCTTTAAGCTAGGTTTCTGGCCAGTTTCCACGTTGCTGAGGGCTTGGGTTATTCCTCACACTGGGTGGGTCCTGATTTCTCACCCCTCAGGCTGCCACGAGGGTCGGGCCACGCCTCCTCACGAGAGAGAACCAGAGACCGCCCCGGGAAGGGAATGTAATCCCGGGCCAGCCCTGGAATTGTTATAAGTGAAGCTTTGGTGCCACAAAAGAAATAGCACTAGAATATAAAATTTTCTTTTTAATTCTCAGCAAGACAAGGTACTTCTATAGAAGGATGTGCCCTTACACATGGAGCAATGGTGAGTGCACACTTGGGCAAGGGAGGGGAAGGGGTTCTTAGCCCTTACCATGTGGCCCCTGCTGCTGTGTCCTTCCGCTATTGGTTAGGGTTAGACGGCACAGGCTAAAGTAATTCCGATTGGCTAATTTAAAGAGAGTGACAGGGTGAGTGGTTTGGTTATGACAGAGCAGGTAATGGGAATGAGTCAGGGTGGAGCAGGTAATCGGAATGAGTTAGGGTGGAGCAGGTAATCGAAAAAGGTTGCTTTACGAGGAAGTTAAGTTTAAAAGTAGAAGACAAGGAATTGAACATACTGACATATTGATTCTCTGAAAAGAAATTTAGAACTCATGTCTAACAATTCTCAAAAGAGCACGAACTCTATTATGAACTGTACATGTGAGGGATCTAGATCACGTGCTCCTTATGATCTGAGGTGGAAGAGTTTCATCCCGAAACCATCTCCCCCTTCCCCTGTCTGTGGAAAAATTTTCTTCCATGAAACCAGTGCCTGGTGACAAAAAGGTTGGGGATCACTGTCCTAGATGGTATAACCTACCACACACCTAGGCTATATGGCATAGCCGATTGCTTCTAGGCTACAAATGTGTACAGCATGTTACTATACTAAATATTTTAGGCAATTGTAACACAATTGTATTTACATATTATAACATACCTAAACAAGAAATCGTACAGTAAAAATAAGGTACAAAAGGTTTTTTAAAATGGTACACCTGTATCAGGCACCTAATAGATCTTGCGGGACCGGAAGTTGCTCTGGGTAAGTGAGTGAGTGGCGAGTGAGTGTGAAGGCTTATGACATTACTGCGTACTCCTGTAGATTTTATAAACACTGCACACTTCGGCTACACTAAATTTATATAAAAGTTTTCTTTAACAATAAATTAACCTTAGCTCACTATAACTTTTTTACTTTACAAACTTTTAGGATTTTTTTTAAACCTTTCGACTCTTTTGTAAAAAGAGTTAGGTTAAAACCCAAACATGGCAGAGCGTGGTGGCTCACGCCTGTATTCTCATCACTCTGGGAGGCTGAGGCAGGCGGATCACCTGAGGCCAGGAGCTTGAGACCAGCCTGGCCAACATGGTGAAATCCCGTCTCTACTAAAAAAACAAAAATTAGCCAGGCATGGTGGGGCGCGCCTGTAATCCCAGCTACTGGGGAGGCTGAGGCAGGAGAATCGCTTGAACCTGGGAGGCGGAGGTTGCAATGAGCCCACATTGCATCACTGCACTCCAGCCTGGTGACAGAGCGAGACTCTGTCTCAAAAAACAAAAAACCAAAACTCATTGTACAGCTGTATAAAAATATTTTCTTTCTTGATATCCTTATTCTATAAGCTTTTTTATATTTTCAAAAATTTTAATTTTTAATGTTTTTTAATTTTAAAATTTTACTTTTTTGTTAAAAACTAAGATGTTGCAAGTAGTGACTATCTGGGGCCAGTGACACAGGTGGTAAAGGAATTTATCAAGACAACTGTAGGTAAAGAAAGGTAGATTTATTAGAGAAAGTATGAAAATAATGTTGCAAAGTACCAATGGGCAGCACAGCAGAGAAGGGGCTGTCTGCAAAGAGGCAGGGGCTGTAGGGAAGTTTTATAGGGTTGTACTGAGGGGGCTACATGGGTCGTTGAGTTCTCAGGTTGTTTGTGATAAGCCATCTGTCAAAAGAATTGTTCATTGTTCTTTCCTACCTGGGGCTCCTTCCTCATTGTTGCTTATTTATCAGAACTCCACATAAGACACAAACACACACATTAGCCTAGGCTGTATAGGATCAGGATAATCAGTTTCACTGTTTTTCACCTCCACGTCGTGTTTGGTTTGGAGGTCTTCAGGGCCAGTAACATGCATGGAACTGAAATCTGTGATAACAATGCCATGTTCTGGAATACCTCCTGAAGGACCTGCCTGAGTTAATCTCTAAGTTAACTTTTTGTTGTTGCTGTTAAATAAGTAGAAGGAATACACTCTAAAATAACAATAAAAATACACTATTGTAACTACATAAGCTAGTAACATTTTCATTACTATCAAGTGTTATGTACTGTACATAATTATATATGCTGTACTTTTATACAACTGGCAGCACAGTAGGTTTGTTTACACCAGCATTACCACAAACATGTGAATAATGCATTGCACTATGATGTTATGATGTCGCTAGACGATAGGAATTTTTCAGCTTCATTATAATCTTATGGAACCACCTTTGATAACCGTATATCATTGTTCCAAACATTGTTATGAGGCTCATGACTATAGTTACTTTTCTTCTCCCACTTTCCGGTATGTGAGGGGATTTTTCTTGGATCTTTAATGTGAAAACCTTGTCAAAAGCCTGGAAATAAAACCCGTCAAAGTATTAAGGTTGCCCTAAGACTAGGTCACCAGCAGCTTTTTACTACCAAGTAATCCATACTCACTTCCAGTAATTTGTCAAAGTTATCATGTAAGTGTTCTTACCATTTATTATGACTCCAGCAGCTTTTGTTCAAGATATGCTGATCTGTGCTGTGCTTGGCTATGATTCTTTCTCTTCTCCTGTGTCTTTAGATTTTAGGGTGACAGTGTGCCCTGTGATCTGAATTCTCTGATGAGTCTTAGAAAAGTCATATATTTTTGGTTCGTTTAGCTTTTTTTCTTGTTTTAGGGTGGGAATGATGACTTGCACGCTCTATTACATGTTGTAGCTGAAAACCAAAGTCTGTGTTCTTAAAATTTGTATATATTTGTTCTGTATTTCCTAATGATCACCTCTTTAATTGCTTAATGAAAAAATACAAGTGACTAGATAGTAGATCTGAGTTTTAAGATAACTTGAATTTACTATAAACATTTTGCTAATGACACTGGCCTATTTAAAAGCAGTCTTAGAATTGTTTTTTCCTTGGTATAATCTATTATGATAGATACTAGGTGATGGAATTCTTGTGAATCCATTTTAAGTATATAATTTAATAAATATTTTTGAGGTATGTGTATGCCAACCTTTGTGCTACGTGCTTAGGATACAAGGTGGCTTAGATATAGCCAATGTCTTAGTTGTTCCTAAGTCTAATAGAGAGAAAACAAGATTTAAAAAGGTAGCATTGTAGAAATGATAATGATAGAGAACTCCACTTTAGTGTGGAGAAGGAAGCATTAGAGAATATTTACATGAGAGCTGAATTTTGAAGGATAAATAGGAATTTATCAGACAGACTTGGTAGGAAGGTATTTCCAGGCAGACTAGAATATGTAAAGGCAATGGAGACTTGAAACAACATGGAGTAATTTGAAGATGTAGGCAGCTTGTTGTTTTTGGACCTTAGATTGTAAGGAAGGTTCTTATAATGAGATATAAACAGTAGGTAGAGGCCAGATCATTCTGAAGAGTTTAGCCATTATCTTTTAGATTTGGGGGATTCAATGAAAGATTTGAGCAGGTAAGGAAAGCAGTCAGATTTGTGTACAGTCAAGCTAAGGACATGGTAGAGTGTGGGCTGAAAGCATGATAAAGCAAAGGACAGAGAAGAGATGATGAGAACTTGGAAAAAATGTTACTATACATTAAAAAAGAGAGGATGAATTTGGAAGACCAAAAACAACAAAAAATTACATTTAGTGATTAGTTGTGAAGGCAAGGAGGAACCCCAGCTTCCTTCTTTAGAGAGGCTGGGATCATCAACCAAAATGTAATAAATATTATAAGAGTAGATTACTAATTTGATTTTTGAGAGGAATATATCAGTACAATTGCCCACCAAGTGGTGGAATATATTAATCTGGAATTGAGAGTGTAGTTTGGATTTAAGGTAGAGATTTGGAAGTGATCAATTCATATGTGTTAAAACCATACCAGTGAATTAAATTGCTTAGGATAAATATATAAAATTATCCTTTCTGGATAAAACTCTGGATAAAATTTATCCTTTCTGGATAAAACTCTGGGTAACACCTATATTTAAGGGGTGTTAGGAGAAGAGCAGCCAATAAAATGCATATATTGAATGGAAACTTCCAAAGAGAGAAGGACGTTCAGAAGAGAATGTGTCTTGGGACCACAAGAGAGGAAAGAAGTAGAGAAGTAGTTTTTTAAAATACCATCCAAAGTTTGAACTAACATAAAAAACATGGTTTGACTTCATTATTTGTGTGATGATTTCCTTAACGTTTGCAATTTTTTTATCCAACAGTTTTTACTACTCCAGAAGCTTTTCTCAGCTAGAATGTGCCTTAACCCTTAATGAATGTTAAATACTCATCGTATACTCAGATTTACATTTTTTTCCTTATAAATAGTACTTTTGTATTTGCATAAGTGGTAGACCAGATTCCTAATCTGTTCGATAGTATTTTTCTTTAAAAGTGATCAGAAAAATTCTTTTTTTGAAATTATAGTTTCATTAATGACATAGCAAATACCATATTCACAACCTGGGCAATTAACATCTCTGGAGCTTTAGGGATCAAATTTAATGAAACAATAATAAGTACTAGGTAATTAAGGATGATTGGGAGGATAAGTTTTTTGTCGTTCTTTCTAATTAAGTCCAGTGTTTGGATGAGAACACTAGACTCAGAAGAATGTTCCCAGAGAGATGGTATAACTTGTATGAAAAATTAGAGGCTGACGTGTGTATTGTGGTGTGTGTTTAGGTGAGGGTAAAGGGATTGTGGCTAGAAAATGATAAAAGGCTGAAGACTATAGAAATTTGTTATCATTGTAAAGTTTAGGTAGGGCAGAAAAAATATGCGAAAGTCTTGAAATCTGAAAAGTATAGATTTAATAATAATTTTATCTCATAGGAACTGTAACATATTGATAATGCCCAAAGTCTTTAATAGGTGGTGGAAAAGCTTAACTTTTTTATTTAGGATATTCTATCTAATTAATGGCACCATTAAATATTAGTAGCATGCACCATTGGAGAATGAATGCTTTGTAATTGAATTCTGACTATAACCAATGCAATGGAAACGTTAGATTAGGAGTTGAGCTCAACCAAAGTTTTAGTTCTCCTCTAAACCACTAGCCACAGAGTAGGGATGTCTTTTTATTCTTCACTGTGCACCAAATGCCAGCCTGGAGATGCTCAACACTTCTTGGACGATGAAATGAGTAGATGGACTGACAGATGAACCATTAAACACGAATGGCTTTTTGTTTCTTCATATGTAAAGTAAGAAAGATGACAAGGAATTCTGTTAGGTCATCTTTGAATTTCTTACCTATTTTTATGATAATATGTACTCTGGTACAAGTACCCTGAGAACTTCAAACTAAATTCTTTTGAAAGAAATAAAACATTTTGTTAAATACACATCTTTTAAATGCAAATTGAAAAGCAAGTGTCCTTGTATTTCAGAGGCTTTTTAATATAGATAAAATTTAAATTGAGTTCTTTAGCCAAGCTGAATAAATGTACAAGGTAAAAATGCAATCTCTTCATAAGTTTCACAGAGTAAACACTGGAAGTTGCAATAATAAATATGTAAAGTATTTGTTTTTATTACAAATGTAAAGGATTAGAGGTAGTTTAACATTTGGAATGCAGGTATTAAAGTACTGTAATCAAGTTGGAAGAAGCCATATAAATCTGAAATTTTGTCAGTAACCAGTTGAATACATTTAGACTAGAGAATGAATCATTTATTTCAGCTCAAAGTTGTAGTGTCTGAGTTGAACCACAGAAGGAATAAAAAAGTCCACATTTGTTTAAGAATAGCAGATAACTGAATTCCAAGTGATAGCCTGTGATTTTTGAGGCAGTCAGAAAAGTTTCATGGAAGCTGAATGAAGGGAAAGCCAAATGTCAAATGTGGCATTCCTTCATTAAGTAAGCATTTATTGATACCTTGCAGTATTCTAGGCAGAGGGATTGAAGAAGGCCAACCATGATGACCTCTCTAAGGCTATTGAACTTGCCAGTAATACACTTGCACTAAGTGGTCCTAGTGAGCCTAAATCTCAAGTCTGCTGTTTTCTTAATGCCCATTTTCTTATCCAAATAACTTGTACATTAGGCTTGAAACTGCTTTACTTAGATGTTTATTTTCTATAACTAAATATATATCATTGCTTTTAACCATTTTTATACTATGAAAAGGGATAGCCTTCTGCTGCAATAAGATTTCTGAACGTATATTTTAAAAGAAATATATCAACTAAACATCTGGTTTTGGACATACTCTGTATCCTCTCTTCCACTAATTTTTAAAGGTTTTCCTTATATAATCTACTTCTTTACTGTGGTTCATTTAGCTTTTTCCTAATTGGAAGATAGCACAAACAGTTGGCAGCATACATTTCTATTAGACTTTAAGCACATACAGAAATATTGCAACTTCAGTCTGATTAGGAATAATAATAAAATAATACAAATAAGAAATAAAATAAATTAGAAAATAAGGGGCTCCAAACCTCTTTAAAGTATTTTTCTTTTGTTATAACCCATTTTTTTCTTATATGAACTCATTTTTATGATATAGTCTTCTCATTAGGGCAAATCATAGGCTTGAATTAAAAGATCAGTAGACACCACTTTATTTTTTTTAATTTTTGTCAACCCCCATCTATTAACATATCTTTCCTTCCATTTCTCCAGCCTAGTGCCTTATAACAATAGGAGCTCTATAAACAGTACTTTTTTTTTTTTCCTTTCTTTCTTTTTTTTTTTTTTTTGAGAGACAGTCTCACTCTGTTGCCTAGGCCGGAGTGCAGTGGCACAATCTTGGCTCACTATAACCTCCACCTCCTGGGTTCAAGTGATTCTCGTGCCTCAGCCTCCTAAGGAGCTAGGATTACAGGCGTGTGCCACTACACCCAGCTGATTTTTGTGTTTTTAGTAGAGATGAGGTTTCCCCATGTTGGCTAGGCTGGTCTCGAACTCCTGGCCTCAAGTAATCCGCCTGCCTCCCAAAGTGCTAAGATTACAGGCATGAGCCACCACACCTAGCTATAAACAGTACTTAAATGGCAAGTTAGCACTTTCTTGTGAATTTCTGTAATACACTCTATTCTTGCCCTACCCTTTGCCTCCTGGCCAGATTAATTCAGTAGCAGCTACTATTGAAGAGAATTAACCTAGGAGTGAAGTTGAATGATCTCCTCTTGGTCTTCACTGATATCTTTGTGGGTGGCTCCCCCACTCAGCCTTCTCTGTTCTCACCCCAGCAGAAGATTGGGACTTCCTTTTATAGCCTACAGAGGATGGACATCTAGCTTCACCACTTGGCCTTTGCTGGCAGGGTTGGGGGTGGGCTGCTGATTTTTTCTGTGGTGGTTAGCTAGAGTGGAGTGGTTATTGTCGAAAAGCATCTGTCTTGCTAGGCTGCCCACTTCCTGGATAGAGAGGGTATGCTTTTCTTGGGGCTTTTCTTTTCTGGGTCTCCTCCCATTGGAGTTTTTGGGTTGTTGGTGTCTCCAGTACCCAGTCTGAAATACATGAGACAAAAAGAAAACCCAGAGGATTGATCATCATTTTGTTCCTTGGATCCTGAGCGCCCTTGTCAAACTGCCACCTTCTCTCCATCTTCTGAAAACAAGTTTTGCAGGAACATATAATTTAATTTACAAAACTTATATTATGCATAACCTAAGAAGAGTTGACACTGTAGTTGCTCACTAATTACTTGTTGAATTGAAATCAAAAATTAGGTGCATATTTCTTGAGATGTTTGTATCCATCTAAGATCTTTGTGATTTGAGAAAGGAAGAAGTGAATAAAATAAACACCTAAAGCAGTTCTACCAAATTAATTTTCAAATCAATAATTTCTACACCTTTAGTAAACAATTTATAATGTAGAGGAGGAAAGATAAAAAGTATTATATTGAACAATAACCTCAGTCTTTTAGGATTGTTACATGAAATTCATTTTGGATCATCGTTTATCTTTTAATTCTTCTAGTGCTGTAGATTAAATGAGCCTGGTGTTGTATTATTAAACTATAGCTCCTTTGTGGAGCCAGTGGAGGCCTTCTATTCTAAACCATAAGTTCCAACTTATTTGGAGGCTGTCCCACACCCTGAAAGATAAAGTTTCAAATGAGTCAGGTGATCTTTTCACAAATGCAATTGGAGTGTTCAGTTTACATTTTTTTTTTTATTATACTTTAAGCTTTAGGGTGCATGTGCACAATGTGCAGGTTAGTTACATATGTATAGTGTGCCATGTTGGTGTGCTGCACCCAGTAACTCGTCATTTAACAATAGGTATATCTCCTAATGCTATCCCTCCCCACTTCCCCCACCCCACAACAGGCCCCGGTGTATGATGTTCCCCTTCCTGTGTCCATGTGTTCTCATTGTTCAATTCTCACCTATGAGTGAGAACATGCAGTGTTTGGTTTCTTGTCCTTGTGATAGTTTGCTGAGAATGATGGTTTCCAGCTTCATCCATGTCCCTACAAAGGACATGAACTCATCATTTTTTATGGCTGCATAGTATTCCATGGTGTATATGTGCCACATTGTCTTAATCCAGTCTATCGTTGTTGGACATTTGGGTTGGTTCTTTGCTATTGTGAATAGTGCTGCAATAAACATACATGTGCATGTGTCTTTATAGCAGCATGATTGATAATCCTTTGGGTATATACCCAGTAATGGCATGGCTCAGTCAAATGGTATTTCTAGTTCTAGATCCCTGAGGAATCACCACACTGACTTCCACAATGGTTGAACTAGTTTACAGTCCCACCAACAGTGTAAAAG